>NC_091950.1:71463684-71578684 GCF_031021105.1 Erythrolamprus reginae
CCGTGTAGGATTTGGAAATTTCTGGCGACGTTTCGATGAGGTCTCACTCATCATCTTCAGGCTGGTGTTTCTGTCCTTTTTCTCAGGCGAAGACTGCGAGACCTGAGCTGCATTCCTTCTATAAATACTGGTGGCTGGGTGTGGTTTGATGGCTCAGTAATTGCCTGCTGTGTAGAAACTTCCTGGTGAGTCAGAGGGGTAACAATTGGGGTCGTTGATGTAGCTGAGGTATGCTGGTTAGTTAATGGTTGTAGATTAGGCGTGATGTCCTGTGTAGTTAGAACTTGTAGGCTGCTTGATTGCTTTACAATGTGTGTCCTGAGTCTGGTTTCTGTGGCTGGGATATGTTTGAGGGCTGGTTTCCAGATGTCTGGTAAGCGAGAGGTATCATCCCGCTTATTCATATTTTGGGGATGTTTTTCTATCTCAGCAGTCTTCGCCTGAGAAAAAGGACAGAAACACCAGCCTGAAGATGATGAGTGAGACCTCATCGAAACGTCGCCAGAAATTTCCAAATCCTACACGGGAAGAAACCCGAATATACCAAGACCGTCATATATATATATATATATATATATATATATATATATATATATATATATATATATATATATGTCACATGTTTAAGCTGAATTTGAAAATTAAGGGAGACTAGGATAGATCTATTTCGGCCTTATTTTGGCCTCATCAGCTAGCCATACCCACTGGGACTTGAACCTGCAACCTTTGCCTTGTAAGGCAGAGAATTATCCTCTAGGCTACAGTATCCAATCCCTTCAGCTCTGTACCAGGGAAGGGTTACATTTTGTGTCGAATCACCCTGGTATATTGAAGGAACATCACAGCTCCTGTTATATGTATGTGTGTGTGTGTGTGTGTGTGTGTGTGTGTGTGTGTGTGTGTGTATATATATATATATATATATATATATATATATATATATATATATATATATATATATATATATATGTTTTTAGCTGGAATTTGAAAATTAAGGGAGACTAGAATAGATCCATTTCGGCCTTATTAGGCCTCATCAGCTAGCCACACCCTTTCTTTACTGGGATTCGATCTGGGAAGCTTCTGCATTGTAAAGCAGAGAGCTAGCAATTAGACCCATCAGATCTGAATCCTCCCAGCTCTGTACCAGGGAGGGGGTATATGTTTTTCTTATGTCGGATCACCCTGGTATATTTTTTTTAAGGAACGTCACAGCTCCTTTTTTTTGCCTCTAGGCCCAACCCAGGGCCACTGCAAGGCAGTAATATATTTATAGCCGACAAACTATATTTTGTATGTGTTAAATGTTTTTAGCTGGAATTTTAAAATTAAGGGAGACTAGAATAGATCCATTTCGGCCTTATTAGGCCTCATCAGCTAGCCACACCCTTTCTTTACTGGGATTCGATCTGGGAAGCTTCTGCATTGTAAAGCAGAGAGCTAGCAATTAGACCCATCAGATCTGAATCCTCCCAGCTCTGTACCAGGGAGGGGGTATATGTTTTTCTTATGTCGGATCACCCTGGTATATTTTTTTTAAGGAACATCACAGCTCCTTTTTTTTGCCTCTAGGCCCAACCCAGGGCCACTGCAAGGCAGTAATATATTTATAGCCGACAAACTATATTTTGTATGTGTTAAATGTTTTTAGCTGGAATTTTAAAATTAAGGGAGACTAGAATAGATCCATTTCGGCCTTATTAGGCCTCATCAGCTAGCCACACCCTTTCTTTACTGGGATTCGATCTGGGAAGCTTCTGCATTGTAAAGCAGAGAGCTAGCAATTAGACCCATCAGATCTGAATCCTCCCAGCTCTGTACTAGGGAGGGGGTATATGTTTTTCTTATGTCGGATCACCCTGGTATATTTTTTTTAAGGAACGTCACAGCTCCTTTTTTTTGCCTCTAGGCCCAACCCAGGGCCACTGCAAGGCAGTAATATATTTATAGCCGACAAACTATATTTTGTATGTGTTAAATGTTTTTAGCTGGAATTTTAAAATTAAGGGAGACTAGAATAGATCCATTTCGGCCTTATTAGGCCTCATCAGCTAGCCACACCCTTTCTTTACTGGGATTCGATCTGGGAAGCTTCTGCATTGTAAAGCAGAGAGCTAGCAATTAGACCCATCAGATCTGAATCCTCCCAGCTCTGTACCAGGGAGGGGGTATATGTTTTTCTTATGTCGGATCACCCTGGTATATATATATTTTTTTTTAAGGAACGTCACAGCTCCTTTTTTTTGCCTCTAGGCCCAACCCAGGGCCACTGCAAGGCAGTAATATATTTATAGCCGACAAACTATATTTTGTATGTGTTAAATGTTTTTAGCTGGAATTTTAAAATTAAGGGAGACTAGAATAGATCCATTTCGGCCTTATTAGGCCTCATCAGCTAGCCACACCCTTTCTTTACTGGGATTCGATCTGGGAAGCTTCTGCATTGTAAAGCAGAGAGCTAGCAATTAGACCCATCAGATCTGAATCCTCCCAGCTCTGTACACACACAGTATCTATCATATCTATCTCTATCTCTATCTATCTATCTATCTATCTATCTATCTATCTATCTATCTATCTATCTATCTATCTATCTATCTCTATCTATCTATCTATCTATCTCTATCTATCTATCTATCTATCTATCTATCATATCTATTTATCTATCTATCTATATCTATCTATCTATCTATCTATCTAATCTATCTATCTATCTACCTACCTACCTACCTACCTACCTACCTACCCACCTACCTACCTATCATATCTATCTATCTATCTATCTATCTATCTATCTATCTATCTACCTACCTACCTACCTATCATATCTATCTCTATCTATCTATCTATCTATCTATCTATCTATCTATCTATCTATCTATCTATTAAGATGGAGCCGGAGTGGATAACAGCAGATGTTTATTAGTCGGAATGCAGTTTACAACAACAGAACAAGGTAACTGACAGGATATTTATATACCCGGCACCAACACTTATGTGGCCAATAGGAGACTCACGTTTCTCCCGCCTCCCCGAGGTAACCAATAATATGACAGGGTCTATATTGCTAGGCAAGTACACTACACTATCTATCTATCGATCGATCTTATCTATCTATCTATCTATCTATCTATCTATCTATCTATCTATCTCTATCTATCTATCTATCTATCTATCTAATCTATCTATCTACAGTATCTATCATATCTATCTATCTATCTATCTCTATCTATATATCTATCTATCTATCTATCTCTATCTATCTATCTATCTATCTATCTCTATCTATCTATCTATCTCTATCTATCTATCTATCTATCTATCTATCTAATCTATCTATCTCTATCTATCTATCTATCTATCTATCTCTATCTATCTATCTATCTATCTATCTATCTATCTATCTATCTATCTCTATCTCTCTCTCTCTCTCTCTCTCTCTCTATCTCTCTATCTCTCTCTCTATCTCTCTATCTCTCTATCTCTCTATCTCTCTCTCTATCTATCTATCTACCTACCTATCATATCTATCTATCTATCTACCTACCTACCTACCTACCTACCTACCTATCATATCTATCTATCATCTATCTATCTATCTATCTATCTATCTATCTATCTATCTATCTATCTATCTATCTATCTATCTATCTATCTATCTACAGTATTTATCATATCTATCTATCTATCTATCTATCTATCTATCTCTATCTATCTATCTATCCATCTATCCATCTATCTATCTATCTATCTATCTATCTAATCTATCTATCTATCTATCTATCTTATCTATCTATCTATCTATCTAATCTATCTATCTACAGTATCTATCTATCTATTTAATCTATCTATCTATCTATCTATCTATCCATCTATCTATCTATCTATCTATCTATCTATCTATCTACAGTATCTATCATATCTATATCTATCTATCTATCTATCTATCTATCTATCTATCTATCTATCTAATCTAATCTTTCTATCTATCTATCTATCTATCTATCTATCTATCTATCTATCTAATCTATCTATCTATCTATCTATCTATCTATCTATCTATCTATCTATCTATCTATCTATCTATCTATCTATCTATGGAATAAGAAGATTTTGAAAAGAATAGATTTCCTTTTGTTTAACAAACTGTTACAAGCTGTTGGAAAAACTGCACAATGGGTGTCTTCTTTAAGTGTGGAAAGCTCTGCCCTCCTAAAAGAATGATTTTTTAAAAAAAATAGAATTGAATTCTTTATTGGCCAAGTGTGATTGAACACACAAGGAATTTTGTCTTTGGTGTATATGCTCTCGGTGTACATAAAAGAAAAGATACCTAAAAGAAAAGATGGTATCTCTACTTAAGAACTTAATTCGTTCCGTGACCAGGTTCTTAAGTAGAAAAGTTTGTAAGTAGAACACCCGGTTCTTATCTAGAAAAGTTCTCAAGTAGAGACGTTCTTAGGTAGAGGTCCCACTGTATTTTGGGAATATTAAAAAAGGTAGGATAAAATATTTCCCGTAAGGGAGAAATAAAAATCTTAAGGGAGGCAGAAACCACCCCCCAGTTTCCCTTCTCCAAGCAGAGGCCAGCATTTAGAAATGCAGATTTGGTAATCTATTCAAAAAGACTGCGCCAAGACAGAAAGTGAGATAAGCAACAAACAAAAGATTGACAAAATGTCTGCTATAAATACAATCAGGAGAAAACATTTATGAGGTGGCTTTTCAGTTTCCGCCCCCATTGAAATTACCCTGTCTATATTGTTGAAAAGTATGTTTCTATGTATGTATTGTATGAGATATAATGGATCACCTAATTCCAGGAGCTCTACATACAGAAAAGACAAAGTACTATATCAAAAGGAAAATAAAAAGCAATTCAACAGTAATTTTAATTGCTCCAAAATTCAGACAAATGCTCAGTTTTGAGAACAAGGATTTAATTTTTTCAGTAGCTAATTGTTTGAATGATGACTAACAATCTCTCTGCTACTTTTAGGGAAAAAAAGAACTCTATATATTTGATTTTTTTTATTACTCTATGAATTGGCTGTTTAGAAAGCACTTCAATTAACCATAATTCTCAGTCAGGATAAGGAGAGAACAACAATGGTATATTATTGTTCCATTGAACAATGTAGAAATACTAGAATAGTACTGTATAATATATTCATAATGCTACAATAAGATATAGTGTGCATAGAAATTAAAGATGAATTAAAGATTTCACATTGTTTGAACTTTGTATTTGTAGACTGAAGGAAGTAAGCTTTCTAAGATGAACTCAATGTTTAATACAATTATGTTATAGTCAATAGGATTTGCATATGTATCTTTTTTTCAACAATTTCAGAGTAACCGATTGTGACTTCCATAGACTTCTATAGGTTTGTCATTGGTGTTTCTATGTAGAGATGGCTTTCCCAAGCTGGTGCTCCTCATTTATGTTGGATTCTCACAACCAAGGTCAGTGGATGCTGATTTCAACAAACAGCATGAACATCTCCAGAGTTATTTTCCCCTGCAACTTGTACTATAAGCATCATCCCTCTCAGCCCAACTCTCTTCACAGGGTTGTTGTTATGGGGAAAATAGGAGAAAAAAGGACTAGTAGGTATATTAACCGCCTTGAATTACCGTATTTTTCGCTCTATAAGACGCACCTGCTGATAAGACGCACCTAGATTTTAGAGGAGGAAAATAGAAAAAAAATATTTTGAGCCAAAAAGGGGAGAGGAAGAGAGGAAGGAGTGAAAGAAGGGAGTGAGGGAGGAAAGAAGGGAGGAAGGAAAAGGAAAGCAAGAAATGGAGGGAGGAAAGGAAGGAAGGAAAGAAAGAAAGAAAGAAAGAAAGAAAGAAAGAGGGAAGGAACAGGAACAGAGGAAGGAAGCAAGGAAACTTATGAAAGGGGAGAGTAAGAGAGGAATGAGTGAAGGGAGGGAGGGAGGGAAGAAGGTGGGAAGGAGAAAGAAAAGAAGAAATAGAGGAAGGGAAGGTAAAAGAGAGAAAGAAAAAGAGCAAGAAAGAAAGCAAGAAAGAAAGAAAGAAAGGGGGAAGGGACAGGAACAGAGGAAGGAAGCAAGGAAACTTATGAAAGGGGAGAGTAAGAGAGGAATGAGTGAAGGGAGGGAGGGAGGGAAGAAGGTGGGAAGGAGAAAGAAAAGAAGAAATAGAGGAAGGGAAGGTAAAAGAGAGAAAGAAAAAGAGCAAGAAAGAAAGCAAGAAAGAGAGAAAGAAAATGAAAGAGAAATAAAAATAGAGAGGGGGAATGAAAGAAATGGAAGGAGGGAAGGAAGGAGAGAAAGCAAGAGAAAGAAAGAAAGCAAGAGAAAGAAAAAAGAATGAAAGAGCAAGAGAGCAAGAGAGAAAAAGAAAGAAAGAAAGAAAGAAAGAAAGAAAGAAAGGCAACTTCAAAGAAAGGCTCACTGAGCATCTCTCACTCTCTCTCTTTCTATCCCTCTTTCTTTCTTTCTCTTCCTTTCTCTCTCTCCTCTTCCTTTATCTCCTCTCTCTCCCTCCCTCTCTTTCTCTCCCCCCTCTCTCCCCCCTTTCCCTCTCTTTCTCTCTCTCCCTCTCTTGCTATCTCTCCCCCTCTCCCTCTCTCTTTCTCTCCCCCCTTTCCCTCTCTCTTTCTCTCTCTCCCTCTCTTGCTAGCTCTCCCCCCCTCTCCCACTCTCTTTCTCCCTCTCCCTCTCTCTCCCCCTCTCTCTTTCTCTCTCTCCCCCCCTTTCTCTCCCTCTCTCTTTCTCACTATCTTGCTGTCTGTTGCTCTCACTCACTCTCGTTCTCCGTTCTTCTTAGCGGTGACGCGCGCACGCCCTGCCCGCCTCACCTTTGCCGAGAGCTCTCAGCAAGGGGTTGTAGGAGAGGCGGGGCCGGCGGCAAAGGCGATATTCAATGTCGGGGGAGAACGGGTGGTTGCAGGCGTTCCCTATCTCCCTGCTAGCCCACTCGGAATATTCAAAATAAGAAAAACCTTCGCCGGCAAAGGCTTTTCTTATTTTGAATATTCCGAGTGGGCTAGCAGGGAGATAGGGAACGCGCCAGCCGCCCGTGCGCCCCCGACATTGAATATCGCCTTCGCCGGCCTCCGCTGACAAAAGCATTTGCCGGCATTTCCTCTCGGCACAGCGGCGGGCGGAGAGAAGGAAGGGGGGGCAGCGGCGTCCCTCCTGGCCTTGGCGGGCCGCCCGACCCTCCCCACCTCCTGCAAACGCGGCGGGCGGCGGGGGGGAGAGCGAGGAGCCGGTTCCGGCGGGCGCGCGGGCTTGGCTGGCTGGCTGGCGTGGGGAGCGCCGCTGGTGGTGAGGAGGGAGACCCTCCTCCGGGAGGGAGGGGGCCAGGCAGCAGCTAGCCAGCCAGCCGGCGGGATGGCGCTTCGGAGTTCGCAGCCTCCCCCCCCCCCACCCTGCCTGCATCTTCGCTCCATAAGACGAGGCTGATTTTTCTTCCTACTTTGGGAGGAAAAAAACTGCGTCTTATGGAGCGAAAAATACGGTAATAATAAAAATAATAAAGATGTGAAATAAATTATATAATATATATTCATCCATTAGTTCGCTATTTGTGTTGCATAACTGTTGTGGTTAGCTCTGCCCCTGCTCCTGCCCCAAGGACTGTGGATGTGGGGGAGACATCCCCATGCTGCAGGCCTGTTTTGCCCCCGGTGGAATCTGCTGATGAAGGCTCCTCTGACCAAGAAGACATGAGTGACAGGGAGGAGGAGAGTGTGTCAGACAGCTCAGGAGATCAATTATCTAGCTCTTTCTTGGATTCAGAACAAGAGTTAATGATAAAGCCACGCATGCTGAGAGCGATGCATCAACAACAACTGAGAGATTATTATCAAAGAAAATGAGGCCACCTGTGGTTGGGTGGGGCTGTGGTAATTAGTTAGGCTGCTATAAATAGCAGCCTGTGGGTGTGGCCATTGTGGAGGATTATCTGATCCTTGTGTTTCATGACTGCTTTACTGACTTTGACCTTTTGTGTGCTGATTTTTCCCTGCTTTGAAACTAAACCAGAGCAAAGTGTGTTTCACTTTGTGAAAGAAGAAGGACTGTGAATTACCTCACAGCTGCAAGCTAAGTATCACAGAACTGATAAGGGACTTGTACAAATTACCAGTTTGTTTGGAGACGAGTGCTCTTGGCTACACCAAAAGAGGGCTTGGTTTAATGAATTTTCATTATAAAGAACATTGTTTTGAATTTTCAAACGTGTGTGTGTCTGAAATTTGTACCTGTGAATTTTTGGGAGGATTCTACCAGAGAGCCCGACAGAACAATAACTGAAATGGATATTTGATTGAACCAAGTAGGACACTTTAAAATAGAATAGAATAGAATTTTTTATTGGCCAAGTGTGATTGGACACATAAGGAATTTGTCTTGGTGCATATGCTCTCAGCGTACATAAAATAAAATATACATTTGTCAAGAATCATGTGGTACAACACAATGATTGTCATAGGGGTCAAATAAGCAATGAAATAAAAATAAAAATATGCTTTAAGAAAATCCAAAGCATAAAACTTAAGATATACAAATGCTGACTGAACAGAAACAGAAGACTACATAAAAAGGCCATAATAATTTAATTTTTTGCTTTATACAATTCTCATTCTCTGTCTCTCTGTCTCTCTCCCTCTCTCTCTCCCTCCCTCCTTCTCTCCCTGCCCCTAATTTAGAGGTCTGGGCTTTGATGATGATCTTGCTGATGATTATTCACCCATATTTCCATTTGGAATTACTGTATGGTAATTGTAATGAATACAAAGATGTATATGCTTTATATTAAACTTTATTATAAAAATGAATGCATGCACTGAAATGACTGGAAAGCCTGTAGGGAATAAAGAAGGTTCCTGTTTTCCTACTAATAGTTCATGGTCATGCAATGATCATGAAGTAGGAAAACATGCAATTACCACTAGTATAGTAATTAATGATGATCTTATCCCATTAAAGCAGAGGCAAACTTTATTTATCATACAATAGCCTTCCTAATTGGTGATCCGTAGGATGACCATGCTCATCCTACGGGTGAAAAGATTTCCCACTGTGCTGCCCCATTCTATCTTAATAATGTCTGATAGCAGCAGATTGTGACTAAAAAAAAAAATCCCAACAAGATAATTAATTTACAGAGTTCAACAATCAGTGCAAGGGAGTCAATAATCTTCATTTATTATCAGAATGATTCACCTAATTAGTTAATTGGAAAAGGACCTTTCTGCTAGCCTTTTGCACAAGGTTTGTGACCAGTGCTGAATAATGAATAAATACAGACGAATACAATTAACTCATATGGAAAGAGGACAGTCCAGATTTAGTTACGCTACTTGGTTTGCCAAGTAGACTCAAGAAGTCCAGGCAGGCAATGTTTGATACTTGGGGAAAGCTACCATAGAATCAAGGAAGCAATGTGGTGTTTTATTCTAACCTCCACTATTGTTCCCAAACTATATAACTTCAATGATTGAATTTTATCTTCCAATCCATCAGAATCTATTGCCTGTGATTACTGTGTCTAAAAGGATTAAGTCAGGACATTCTATCCTCACCTACGGATTTGTGAAACTTGCAGAATAAGATAAATCCATTATATAGCATGTTCTATGTAGTCTAAGTCTAAAAAGAACATTTTTATGATAATGGAAACCGACCCTTGTATACAGTCTACAGTATTATACATTTGCAAAAAGAAACCATGTTTTTATTCTTATTTCTATACTGCCCATTACACTTTTTTGCCTTTTGTTTTTTTACAGATAAAACAATAAAATGATATGTAAGCTAAAATAAGTTTAAAAAATAAAATCAAAGGGAACAATTGCAAAATTAAAAAGCAGAGGAAGTGCTTCAGCCACTAATCATCTCAGGGTTGCTTGGCATTCTTGGATTCCAAAGCAAGTTGGTGTAGCCAAGTCTTCATGCTTTTCTGGAAGGCCAGGAACTTGTTGGAGTGTCTTGCTTCCAGGGGCATAGGGCAGGGGCAACAGCAGAGAACCCTTTCTTCCCTAGAGCCCATTGGCTGAAATTCTTCATCTGATGGGGCATGTAACATGCCCTCCCTACCTCCCTACCTGGGTGAGAGGGATTGATGAAATCAAGATGAGAGAGTCCTTGATAATCTGATTCCATACCAGACATGGTTTCCTCCTGGTTTGGACTGGTTTGCCTGAACCGGTAGAGACCTGCTGGTGACATCACAATAATATCACTGAAAGGGATTGCTTGGTGTCGGTCCATGGCACCACTATTTTTTTTATAAAATGATTTTTTTCTTTTCTTTTTTTCTTCTGAGCATGTGCAGAAGAAATTTTCCAGCACTGTGCATGGGGTCGCCTTGTTTTCTTTTTTTTTTCTTTTTGATTTTTTTGAATTTTTTTTGAATTTTTTTGGTTAAAATTTAAATTTAAATTTTATAAAGAATGTTAAGTATCATGATATTTTTTTCTGTGTGGCAAGAAAAAGATGAGGATCAGAGAGAGATATTTGTATGCCTATAGAGGTTTTATTCCAAGGGTAAAGAAGTGGTTCTTCATTTATCACTTCTCATACAAAGACGAAAATTAAGGGCCTTAAAGATATGTAAACTGGCATGCAATGAAGATCACATAGCAGATTCTAATTTTAATTAATTTGAACATCTTTCTTTAATTATATATACATAATATATTCATCATAAAACCAATGGTGCCCCATAACCCATTGCACTGGTTGCCGATTAATTTCTGGACACAATTCAAAGTGTTGGTGATTACCTATAAAGCCCTACATGGCATTGGACCAGAATACTTATGGGACCGCATTCTGCCGCATGAATCCCAGTGGACGTTAGGTCCCACAGAGTTGGCCTTCTCCAGGTCCCATAGACCAGACAATGTTGTCTGGTGGGGGCTAGGGGAAAAGCCTTCTCTGTGGTGGCCCGGCCCTTTGTAATCAATTCCCTCCAGAGATTTGAACTGCCCCCACCCTCCTCACCTTCTGCAAGAGCCTTAAGACCTATCTATGTTGCAAAGCATGGGATAACTAGAGTATCCCCCCCCTTCTGACCATTGAAAATAATGTGTGGTTATGATTGTGTGGTATCGATTGCTTTTAAGGTAACGGGTTTTGTTACAGTTTTTTAATTATTAGATTTTTGATAATGAACTCAATCTGTATAGTCTGGAGGACAGAAGGAAAAGGGGGGACATGATTGAAACATTTAAATATGTTAAAGGGTTAAAAAAGGTTCAGGAAGCAAGTGTTTTTAATAGGAAAGTGAACACAAGAACAAGGGGACACAATCTGAAGTTAGTTGGGGGAAAGATCAAAAGCAACATGAGAACATATTATTTTACTGAAAGAGTAGTAGATCCTTGGAACAAACTTCCAACAGACGTAGTTGGTAAATCCACAGTAACTGAATTTAAACATGCCTGTGTATATCCATTCTAAGATAAAATACAGGAAATAGTATAAGGGCAGACTAGATGGACTATGAGGTCTTTTTCTGCTGTCAGTCTTCTATGTTTCTATGTTTCTATTTGTATCTATATTGTTCCATTGTTGTTGTGAGCTGCCCCAAGTGTTCAGAGAGGGGCGGCATACAAATCAATCAATCAATCAATCAATCAATCAATCAATCAATCAATCAGATAGATAGATAGATAGATAGATAGATAGATAGATAGATAGATAGATAGATAGATAGATAGATAGAGAAATAAATAGAGAAATAAATAGAGAAATAAATAAATAAATAAATAAATAAATAAATAAATAAATAAATAAATAAATAATTTTCCTTCAAAGAAGCAGAGTTGCTTTAATATAGAAGCTATATCAAGGAATTAATTGTTATTCTAACAGGCACAGATTGGGACAATATTGAAAATCCCATTTTCAAAGTTTTGTAATAGATGTCACCTTAGAGATACAGAAATTGAATTATATGGAGGTTGAAAGAAAAGTAGTGCCTCTACCTCTGCAACTTTATTTTAAACAGGGATATTTTAAAAAAATGAAACAAACAAACCCATATTCCACTTTTGCTGTTATTACAGAATGTCTCTTTATTGGCCACAAAAATCAGACCTTCCAAGTTAAGATCTATAAATTTTAAGGTTCAGAAAAACCTATTTCTCATGTCAGCACAGTCATCACCATAAACAGCCTGTAACTGATGGTGAATTCAAATTAGAGGGACTCCTTCAGAAAGTCAAAACGTCAGTCATAAATTGTTGGCTACAGCAGACTTCAGGTAGTTTTCAACTTCTATTCTATTCTATTCTATTCTATTCTATTCTATTGTCAACAGTTCATCTAGAAATCATTCAAAATTACAACGGCACTGAAAAAAGTGACTTTTGACCATTTTTCACAGTGAATGACCTTTGTGGCCTTCCCAGGATCATGTGATCAAAATTCAGATGCTTGGCAAGTGACTCATACGACCATTGCTGTGTCCCAAGGCCATGTGATCACCTTTTGCAACCTTTTGAGAAGCAAAGTCAATGGAAAAGACAGATTCACTTAACAATTGTTGCCTCTAACTTATCCTTTGCAGTAATTCACTTAACAAGGGTGGCAAGAAAGATTGTAAAATGGAGCCAACCTCACTTAACAAATATCTCACATAACAACTGAAATTTCGGGCTGAATTGTGATCATAGGTCGAGGACCACCTGTACAGCCTTCCATTTCACAGACATTTTTAATATAAGCTTTTATCACATCAAATACCAAAGAACATGTCAAAACTTCAAGCACGTTGGCAGTGTTACTTTTCACCCAATATTTTATGTTCATATAAGCAGAAATACGATTTCTTTATTAGTTTACAAAATTAATTCAACTGGACCCTTATTACAATACTCCACTAAGTGGGGCTAAGTCTGTAAATCAAAATTTGATTTTAGATGATATCATATGAAAGTTAACATAATAGGGAAAAATGCTTTAAAATCATATTTAGATTCTATAAACAATATCCAGATGGAATCTTGAAACCTTTGGAGGAACACAGAAAGGAATTGCCAAAGTGACTATAAAGGTGCTTATTTTATTTTTTAAATAAATACTTTAAATTGCATAAAGTTCATTCATGTGCTGCTACATTATTGAAGTTATTGGTAGAAAAATAAAATTGGAGTAAAAAAAATAAGAATATTGCATTAAAGAACACAGCAGAGTTAAGAGGGGCATTCCATGGAATACATGTTGTCAATCATTCTTCATCCAGATTGTAAAAGACAGTGGGGGAGAGTTTATCCAAGATTCATCAGAGGTTTTACAAAGTCACTGCATTCAAGAACAACCTGAGGGCTGGAAAGTGGCCAACCTAATGTCATTATTTAAGATAGGATCTGGGAACACTTCAGGAAATTACAGACCATTTAGTTTTGATTCCTTTGTGGCAGGGGGGTGAGGTCTTAAAAAGCATTTTAGGAGATTAAATGGAGACATTTAGAAAAGCACAGCTTGATTAAGGATGGCCAGTGCGGTCTCAGGAATGAAGGGTCATGCTTCACTAACTTCTGGATTTTTTAAGGGTAAGAATAACAAGGGAAATGAAGTAGATGCCACAGACATTTAAAACACAAGTTTAGAGGAACATTAAAAAAAAAACCCCACCTCAGAAATTTGTACATGTGGAAGTTGAATAGAGACATGTGAAGAGAATATTTTTTAAAAAAGAATATTGTAGGTATTTTTCACCCCAGCCCCTTATTTTAAAAGCGCATGATAATAAAAAGAAGCAGAAGTAATAGAAGAAGGTGATTTGAGCAGTAGTAATTGCACTATTAAATTAATGTTGGAAGGATGCAAAACATTCTATATTAAGTCCATATCTTACTCAATCTTGGAATAGAAACATAGAAACATACAAGACTGACGGCAGAAAAAGACCTCAAGGTCCATCTAGTCTGCCCTTATACTATTTCCTGTATTTTATCTTACAATGGATATATGTTTATCCCAGGCATGTTTAAATTCAGTTACTGTGGATTTACCAACCACGTCTGCTGGAAGTTTGTTCCAAGGATCTACTACTCTTTCAGTGAAATAATATTTTCTCACATTGCTTTTGATCTTTCCCCCAACTAACTTCAGATTGTGTCCCCTTGTTCTTGTGTTCACTTTCCTATTAAAAACACTTCCCTCCTGAACCTTATTTAACCCTTTAACATATTTAAATGTTATGGTTTTATGAATGGTTTTCTAAGTATGTCACTGTTATATTATTTATCCAAGGCCACCAAACAGACTTAGCTAGGATTTGAACTGGTGTATGGTTCCATTCAATATAATGGACAGCCCCATCTGAAAGAATTAAGCCACATATGAGACAACTAAAGAAATTTTACAGCACATTTTGTAAATTTCAAAACCACTTTTCTAAAACTGTATTGGTTTTCTAAAACATTGCCCTGTCTTTCTGCATCCTTCATCAATATCTCTTAGCTTCAGGGCAGTAATAAACTAAGAAATAATAGTTTGCTCTTGTGTAAGGTGACTGCAGCATCTGTTGTTGAGATGGGTAGTGGACCATGTGGGGTTCCTCAAAGGTCCCTCATCTAGAAGCTGCATGAGGTACATATTACGAATGAAATGAACAAAATGAAAACTATACATTTAGGATTTGAGATAACATAATGGTAGTAAAGGGAGGGAGAAAGGGAGGAAGGGAGAAAGGGCCGGAGAGAGGGAGAGAGGGAGGGAAGGAGGGAAGGAGGGAGGGAGGGAGGGAGGAAGGAAGGAAGGAAGGAAGGAAGGAAGGAAGGAAGGAAGGAAGGAAGGAAAAAATTATGGTATAGATTATGTTTGAGAGAGACACTGTCATTAACCCTATTTCCTTTCTGAAATGTTGGCAATAGACAATTCTAGAAACACACAAGGACACCTGTTATTTTAGTGATTGGTTTTAAACATAATTAGTTTATAAAACTTACATGAATTAAAAATATTTCTGGATCATATTTTTCCTTACTTCACAGGCAAATTTCAGCAATATTTATTCCTATAAAATAAAAGCGTCATTTTTGTTACTCTCTGGTTTCTGATTTCACATCCTGTTTTCATCTGGTTTCTCTTCTGATTTATAAATCTTTTGCTTTTTACTAAAGATTTCCATGGAGAGGAACATTTATGAAGATGTGGTTTTATCAGTGGGCCTGGGGATCCCAAATGGAGATGGAACTGATCAAATAGTTGGTTTGATTAGATTGCTGCTTAGGTATCATGGGCTGAGGTAGGATGGAGTTTTTATATTATGGATTTTTAAAGTTGCAAGCCACCCAAAGTTACCTGTACGTGAGTTGGACACCATATAAGTTTGTTGATAAACAAACAAACAAACAATTCTACCTTTTGCTCATTACTAAGAAATCGTTGGAATTTCCTCTGAATTGGGTTTCTTAGTTTTTGAAAAATATATCCCTCTATGTGTTCAAAAGCAATATATTAATCAACTACATTAAGGAGCTCCCAGTAGACTAAGATTTTCACCTGCTGAATGGAAATCAAAGAAAGAGAAAGCAATGTCTGAAAATATACTGTAACTGAGCTTATTGTACATATGAAGCTTTTAAAATGATCATAAGTCTGTACATGATTGTGCTCTTGATCAAAGCAAGTCTGAGTTTGTACTTTTACACTGCTCACTTAATGGAAATTATTATGTATTAGGCAGGCAGATATAATTTGTTCAGCAATATGTTCTGACGGATTCTTAAATGTCCCTTCACCTAACATATGGAGGCAGTTTCAATATGAGTTGAATGAAGGAGAAAATACAAGTGCTTCCATGTTATCATAGAAACAGCCTTAAAATTATGGTTTAGTCCAGAATCTTTTTGGTAGATATACATATATTATTATAAAATATTACAGTTATTGATTTTAAGACCTTAATATCTAACATTATTTCAGTCTACAAGTTATTACCTGTCCTTAACTGGTGCTCATGTAGCATTGGCAGCAAAGTCTACATTTCTATGACTTTGTCTGTTCCAAGGATTTAAAGCATTACAGCAAATACAGAGAAACTATTGTGTTCTATATTTATCATAGAACATACTCAGAGATGTGCATATCAATATAATTATGCATTTTATTATGCTTCCATGCCATTATGAAACTACACAGTAACTACATTTTGGGATTAAATATGAAGATTTTAATAATATTAGAGGAGAGGGAATTACATTTTTAGGCTGGTATTTCAAGGCATCTGATAATAGAGACAATTTTGCAGGCTTCCCATATGTATGTTTACAAAATGGCTGACATGATGGCATGCATGCATATATCGTTCATTTTAAAAGATAAATTGCTGATGCCTTTCAATTCCTCCCCATCCTCCAATTTCAAGATTTGCCTCATCACTTCAACACACCTTTAATTTAACTTCTTCTTTTTTTTTGACAAATAACCATACTTTTAGACAATATTTGGAACTATAGCCATCTACTAGAATGCCAATGAAACCTTTATATTGCTCCATAGATTTTTTTTTAAAAAATAAAAGATTATGTAGGGAATGTCTCAGGGGTAAAATTCAAAAATTTTCCCTACTGGTTTTGTGTTTGTGGCTTAGTGGGCATGGCAGGGGAAGGATACTGCAAAATCCCTTTTCTCTTCTCACTCCAGGGGGAAGGCTATTGAAAAATCTCCATTCCCACCCCATCCTGGGGCCAACCAGAGGTGGAATTTGCCAGTTCTCTGAACTACTCAAAATTTCCATTACCAATGGTCCAGAACTTGTCAGAACCTGCTGAATTTTACCCCTGGAGTGCCTACTATTTTGTGGCATTACAATTTCCCATTTAAAAAAAGGGGGTATTTTGTTTATTAGTGTTTTGTCCCACCTTTTTACTTTATAAGTAACTCAAGGTGACAAACATATCTAATATGCCATTTCACCCACAATAACAATCCTGTGAGGTGACTTGTGCTGATGAAGAGTGGGGACCTCACCTACAAAAAGATATTGACAAAATTGAACGGGTCCAAAGATGGGCTACAAGAATGGTGGAAGGTCTTAAGCATAAAACGTATCAGGAAAGACTTAATGAACTCAATCTGTATAGTCTGGAGGACAGAAGGAAAAGGGGGGAAATGATCGAAACCTTTAAATATGTCAAAGGGTTAAATAAGGTTCAGGAGGGAAGTGTTTTTAATAGGAAAGTGAACACAAGAACAAGGGGACACAATCTGAAGTTACTTGAGGGAAAGATCCAAAGCAACATGAGAAAATATTCTTTTACTGAAAGAGTAGTAGACTCTTGGAACAAACTTCTAGCAGACGTGGTTGGTAAATCCACAGTAACTGAATTTAAACATGCCTGGGATAAACATAGATCCATCCTAAGATAAAATACAAAAAATAGTATAAGGGCAGACTAGATAAACCACGAGGTCTTTTTCTGCCATCAGTCTTCTATGTTTCTATGAAGAGTGAGTGCCCCAGTGTTACCCAGATGACTTTTATATCTATGGTAAGGTAGAACTCAATAGTCCCTTGATTTCTAGGCCGACACCTTAACCACTATACCAAAGTTGCTCTCAATTAAATTAAAATTTAAATCACTTATAATCTTTTAAATTGTCTGGTGAGACAATGTTGGGCATTATGGGATGGGATGGGACTCTCATGCACCTGGTTGTCTATCCTGGCCTATTCCACACAATGAGAACAGTTCTTTGCTCCCAGCTTAGAGATTTTATTCAAACTGCCTGATAGGTAGTTGGATGACTGGCTCATTCGTATGGATGGGATAGAAGAGAGGGAATCTGAGAACTGTCAAAGCCATGAAATTGTTCACTTTCATCAGGAAGTCACATATCCAGCAAATACATTTTCTTACAGTTCTGAAAGGCTATTGCTGCTGACTTTAATACCAGGAAAGTAGCAAATAGAAAGAAAGAGGCAGTATTCAATAGTTCTGTCATTTGAGGGATGATGGATTGAGTTGGGTTCAAAACCTTCAAACAACAACAATCTAGGTAATTGAAGAACCTAATAGACTGATTACAAAACACAACATTGCCCTGTCAACAGTTTGCCCTGGATTTGAGTCTAACATTGGTCTATGAATTGCTTTATGCTCCGTTTATTTTGGCTGTAGGTAGAAATGGCACAAGAGAGTGGGAGACAGTGTGATTCCCTTTCTTCTATACCTTAGTACACATACCTCTAGATAACCCAGATTATTATTTTTTTTTTAACAAAAGTGTATCACAGGTTGTCCCCACGTGCTTCAAATACAGTTCCACATTTTAATCACTCTTTTAAAAAATGTAACATGTTATTTTAGGGCAAAGGAAATCCAACATTTCTTTTAAAAAATACAGCAGCGTGTTTATTATAAGGCTAACATTTGTCTATATTATTTCTATAATCCTGAATAATTCTAGTCATTGAATCCCAAAATCAATATTTCATTTCTTTCAATTTCTCTCAAAACATCAAAAAGTGGTTTACAAGTAGAAGTAAAATTATTCAGAGTCTGTTCTTTAATGAAAGCTGTCAATTTTGCCATCTCTGTCAAATCAATCCTTAATTGGCACATTTTCAATAGGCTTGCAGTATAAATGCTTATACTGATGCATTTAGTCCAAATTCTCAAAATAATTTTTCAAATGTAAAAGGGATAGTTAGTTCTCTTTTTGTTTACAGAAATACCCACCTAGAAGATCCAGATCAAGATCAAGATCTATATCTATTTATATCTATATCTTCAGTAATCTATCTACTCTATCTACTCTATCTACTCTATCATCCATCCATCCATCCATCCATCCATCCATCCATCCATCCATCCATCCATCTTAGAATATTATCTTCACTTTTAATTTAACAGGCACCAAGTTACTATATACCGAAACTTGTAACAGATGTATAATGCAGAAGTGGGTTTCAGGGGTTCTAACCAGTTCTGGAGAGGCGGTAGTGGAACTTTTGAGTAGTTTGGAGAACTGGTAAAAGCCACCACTGACTGGCCCCGCCCCCATCTATTGTCTGCCTCCCGAGTCCCAGCTGATTGGGAGGAAATGGTGATTTTGCAGTATTCTTCCCCGCCCACAGCCACCAAGCCAGGCCATGCCCACAAAGCCACATCCACAGAACATGTAGCAAATTTTTTTGAATCCCACCACTGGTATAATGGGCATGTAATGGGTTGTACTCAGAAAAGAAAATGTGATCAATATAAAAGTTAAATTTGATTCCATTTAATTTAATTTTTTCTTCCAAGAAGTTTGAGAATAGGCTCAAACGGTAAGCAGAACAAATTAATTTAGTATTGCCCTAGATAAGATAACCAGAAATA
Source organism: Erythrolamprus reginae (assembly GCF_031021105.1). Classification (NCBI taxonomy): domain Eukaryota; kingdom Metazoa; phylum Chordata; class Lepidosauria; order Squamata; family Dipsadidae; genus Erythrolamprus; species Erythrolamprus reginae. Next base: position 71,483,009 of record NC_091950.1, read on the forward strand.
TGGAAGGTACTGGCTAGACTAGTAAATTGAAAACCACTCTGAAAGAATGTAATGGCAGCCTAGAGGACTTCTGCATACCATCAAATTACCACAAGTTAAATTTGACTTGAAAATGCTACTTTTTGATTCAAATTCACTTCATTTTAATTGCTATGAGTTACATACAATGAATTGTATTATTTAATATTATTCAATATTTTTGTGTCAACTTTGGTGGGAACATCGGAAAGGGTGAACTGAACTGAAAGTTTTAAAGAAGATATTGGATAACGATTTGTCTGAATTAGTTTAATGTTTCCTGCCTAAGCAGGGGGTTGGACTAAAAGATCTCCAAGGTCCCTTCCAACTCTGTTGTTATTCTTTATTATTTATTATTATTATAACTCATAGAGCCTCTCTAGAGAAATATAGAGTAGAAGGCATTTTTTATACTATGTAAAGAATGAAAAAAAAAATTTCTCACTTTACTTTGATAGGAAATTCCTAGAACACTTCAAGATCTTTACTTATATCCTGTTCAACAAATTTAAATATATTAGGTTAAGATTATGCTGCTGATATTTACCCTCCCTTCTTTCTCATTAAACTTTAATGCATGGTTTGTATCTAACTAAAATCAGAATAATTAGATGTTGATGATTAAAACTGAAGTTTTGGTTCATCCAAGACATGTGCTGCTGCTTGACAGACCTTGATAGCCAATGGTATGGCAATGATTGGCAGCATCACAGATAGTTATCTTAATGTTCTCATTCACAATTTGAAATCTTGTTTAATGCATATCATTTGCACTCAAGCTACAGTTCCATCTCACTGGGTATTGAGACATTGATATTATTCTTTTTCTTTCTTTCACAAACAATGACACATTTCTACCAGGGAAATGGTGCAGAAGAAGGGTTTTTAAAACTATAGTTTTCTCACCAGCTTATTAGCTTCCTACAGCTATTTTAAATAAAAGGGTGCTGGTTATGTTAAACTTATTTTTCCTGTATCAGCTCTAATATGACCCTAAAAACATTGCTTGGGTTGCTTTTTAATAATAATTGCTACAAAAATACCTTATGCTAATTAAGAAAACTAAGACAACATTTCCCACATGGGCTACAACTAGTGCTGGGTGAACTGAACCTGCATAGTTTGGGTCTGTGCCGAACTTTGTGGGGTTCGGCATACCGAACCTGAATCCAGACTTTTTCAGAAGTCCTTGTTCAGGTTCGGCGTTCACTCGAACACCGCGGTGGGTGGCAGGGGGAGGCGGGGAAGGCTCTGTGGTTCAAGCCGCCGACTTGGCTTGGGGGGGGCAGGAGGGGTGACTGAGTCAGAGCCCTCCCTGCCTCCCCCTCCCACCCACCACCTGCTTGAAGCTGCCGGCCAGGATCCTGAATAGCCCACCGACAGAACCTGCAGGTGGGGAGGGGGCACCTATCTCTGGGGTGGCAGAGTGTCAAAATATTCTGGTCTTGCTGGGGAGAGGCAGATATGGTGGGAGCCTTGGAGCTAGCCATTCCAGGGGAAGGAGAGATCGCTGCTTAGTAGCGATCCCTTCTTCCGGCTCCTTGAGCTCAACCCAAGATACTGGTGATGAGTGTAATTCTGGCCCTGGGCTCAAGTTGCTGCTGCTCAATGCCAGGTCGGTGGTAAATAAAGCTCTCCTCATCTGGGATTTGATCCTGGATGAGGAGGCCGACCTGGCTTGTGTGACCGAAACCTGGCTGGGCCCGGAGGGAGGAGTTCCTCTCTCAGAAATCTGTCCAGCTGGGTTTCGGGTATGGCACCAACCTCGACCCCAGGGAAGGGGAGGAGGAGTGGCTATTATAGCCAGGGAGAGCCTTTGCCTGTGTAGGCTCATTGCTCCAGAGGTTGCGGGTTGCGAGTCCCTTCTGGTGAAGTTGGACTTAGGGGTTCAGGTGGGCTTGTTACTCACGTACCTGCCTCCCAGCTGCGTGTCAACAGCCCTGCCTGTGCTGCTCAAGGAGGTGGCCGGGTTGGCGGTGGAGTTCCCTGGACTTATTGTCCTGGGGGACTTCAATCTGCCGTCACTCAGCGGTTCCTCTGGACTGGCACAGGAGTTCATGGCCACCATGACAGCCATGGACCTGACTCAAGTAGTTCAGGGTCCGACTCACGAGGGTGGGCACACGCCCGATATGATATTCCTCTCTGAGCAATTGAGTAATGGTCTGAGACTAAGGGGCTTAGAAGTGTTGCCTTTGTCATGGTCAGATCATTTCCTACTGCGGCTTAACTTCCTGGCTCCAATCCTTCCCCACAGGGAGGCGGAACCAATTAAGTTGTTCCGCCCCAGACGCCTGATGGATCCAGAAGGTTTTCAGAGGGCGCTTGGGGTTATTCCAGATACACTTGTTCACAGTTCGGCAGAGTCTCTTGCTGAGGCCTGGAACAAGGCTGCAGTAGGGGCTCTTGACCGGTTGCGCCGTTGCGACCTCTCCACGGCACTAGACCCCGTAGAGCTCCATGGTACAACGAGGAGCTCCGGGAATTGAAGTGCCAGAAGAGACGTCTAGAGAAGCGATGGAGGAAGACTAAGTCTGAATCTGATCGAACACTTGTAAGAGCTCATATTAAGACTTACAAAGTGGCGCTCAAGGCGGCAAGATGCGCGTATCATGCCGCTTTGATTGCATCAGCGGAATCCCACCCGGCCGCTCTGTTTAGGGTAACACGCTCCCTTCTTAATCAGGGGGGAGTTGGGGAGCCCTTGCAGAGCAGTGCTGAGGATTTTAACACGTTTTTCGCTGATAAAATCGCTCGGATCCGGGCGGACCTCGACTCCAATTGTAAAACAGAGTTGACTGACAACGAGTCAGTCAAGGTGACTGGGGCTAAACGTCTTTGTCCATCTGTCTGGGAGGAGTTTGACTTGGTGTCACCTGATGAAGTGGACAAGGCCATTCGAGCTGTGAGTTCCGCCACCTGTTTACTGGATCCGTGTCCCTCTTGGCTGGTTTCGGCCAGTCGGGAGGTGACACGGAGCTGGGTCCAGGAGATTGTCAATGCCTCCTTGGGGAGGGGGTCCTTTCCGGCCCTTTATAAGGAGGCACTTGTGTGCCCCCTCCTCAAGAAGCCTTCCCTGGACCCAGCCATGCTTAATAACTACCGTCCAGTCTCCAACCTTCCCTTTATGGGGAAGGTTGTTGAGAAGGTGGTGGCTCTTCAACTCCAGCGGTCCTTGGAAGAAGCCGATTATCTAGGTCCTCAACAGTCTGGATTCAGGCCCGGCTACAGCACGGAAACTGCTTTGGTCACGTTGATGGATGATCTCTGGCGGGCCCGGGACAGGGGCTTGTCCTCTGTCCTGGTGCTCCTTGACCTCTCAGCGGCTTTCGATACCATCGACCATGGTATCCTTCTGCACTGGCTGGAGGGGTTGGGAGTGGGAGGCACTGTTCTCCAGTGATTCTCCTCCTACCTCTCCGGTCGGTCGCAGTCGATGTTAGTGGAGGGTCAGAGGTCGACCTCGAGGTCTCTCCCTTGTGGTGTGCCTCAGGGGTCGGTCCTCTCCCCCCTACTATTTAATATCTACATGAAACCGCTGGGCAAGATCATCCAAGGACATGGGGTGAGGTATCATCAATACGCCGATGATACCCAGTTATACATCTCCACCCCATGTCCAGTCAATGAAGCAGTGGAAGTGATGTGCCGGTGCCTGGAGGCTGTTGGGGCCTGGATGGGTGTCAACAAACTCAAACTCAATCCAGACAAGACGGAGTGGCTGTGGGTCTTGCCTCCCAAGGACAATTCTATCTGTCCATCCATTACCCTGGGGGGGGGAAATTATTGACCCCCTCAGAGAGGGTCCGCAACTTGGGCGTCCTCCTCGACCCACAGCTCACATTAGAGAAACATCTTTCAGCTGTGGCGAGGGGGGCGTTTGCCCAGGTTCGCCTGGTGCGCCAGTTGCGGCCCTATTTGGACCGGGAGTCATTGCTCACAGTCACTCATGCCCTCATCAAATCGAGGCTCAACTACTGTAACGCTCTCTACATGGGTCTACCTTTGAAAAGTGTTCGGAAACTTCAGATCGTGCAGAATGCAGCTGCGAGAGCAATTATGGGCTTCTCTAAATATGCCCATATCACTCCAACACTCCGCAGTCTGCATTGGTTGCCGATCAGTTTCCGGTCACAATTCAAAGTGTTTGTTATGACCTATAAAGCCCTTCATGGCACCGGACCAGAATATCTCCGGGACCGCCTTCTGCCGCATGAATCCCAGCGACCGGTTCGGTCCCACAGAGTTGGCCTTCTCCAGGTCCCATCGACTAAACAATGCCGTCTGGTGGGACCCAGGGGAAGAGCCTTCTCTGTGGTGGCTCCGACCCTCTGGAACCAGCTCCCCCCTGAGATTAGGATTGCCCCCACCCTCCTTGCCTTTCGCAAACTTCATAAAACTCACCTCTGCCGTCAGGCATGGGGGAACTGAAAGATCTCCCCTTTGCCCATGTTGTTTTGGTGTTAGATTGATTGTGTGCTTGGGGTTTTTTGTTTTGTTTTTTTATATTCTGAGGTTGTTTTTTATGAACTTTTTAGCTTAAATTGTAATTGGATTGGTGGGTATTGGATTTGTTATTATGTATTGTTTTTACCTTGTTGTGAGCCGCCCCAAGTTTGCGGAGAGGGGCGGCATATAAATCCAATAAATCTAAATCTAATCTAATCTTACCACCCCTCTGGCTCGGCGTGAGGCGAAGCGCTGGAGGGGCAGTGTCAGGCTCCATCAAGCAGGCGATGGCCGGGAGCTGCCAAAATGAGAGAGAACTAGGGGCAGGGATTTCCGGCAGCTCCCGACCATCGCCCGTTTGATGGAGCTTGACACCCCCCTCCAGCGCTTCACCTCCCGCTGGGCCAGAGGGGTTGGGGTTCAGGTTCGACGAACCTACCCAAACTCTGACTGCAAGTTCGTCCAAACCTGCTGAACCCGAACTTCAACGGGTTTGCCCAACACTAGATACAACCACTAACTCCATAGCATCTTCACCAAGTCAGTTTTGAATGAGACCAGTGCTTCCTTCCCCTCACTTACCTTCTAAGAAAATATATGAGTATGTGCATTTTGGAGTGTGTGGGGGCAGGGTAATATTTTCACACAAACATTTTTTTGTCATGCCAATGGATGAGTAAAGAAAACAAGGAGACATAAGAATAGAATAGAATATAGAATAGAATAGAATAGAATTCTTTATTGGCCAAGTGTGATTGGACACACAAAGAATTTGTCTTTGGTGCATATTCTCTCAGTGTACATAAAAGAAAATATAAGCCAGATAAGATGCTGAAAGCTGGGTACTAGGTGCAATTGAGAGATTGCATCAGGTGTCTCTATTCCAGATATGTCATCATGGAGATTTGGTCCATGAGAATCTTGTTCACTTGGTCATTGTGTGGAAAAATACAGAGCACTGAGATAGAAAAGTGCTTGATTATGGATTGAAGCAATACGATGGGCTAGAAACCTTCGGTACAAAATGTAGCAATGGAATAGGATCACAAATTATAAACTAAAGTTCCTAAAAGGGATTGGTTCATTGTCTTTTCTTGTACAGTATATGACAGCATTAGTTTGTTTGTTTGTTTGTTTGTTTGTTTCTTTCTTTCTTTCTTTCTTTCTTTCTTTCTTTATTAATTAATTATTATTTATTTATTTATTATTTATTTATTTATTTATTATTTATTTATTATTCATTCATTCATTCATTCATTCATTCATTCATTTATTTATTTATTTATTTATTTATTTATTTATTTATTTGTATGCCGCCTCTCTCTGTAGACTCGGTGAGCTGAAATTCCCTGGGTGATATTTAGCTAAATTTAATTTATTATTAAATTTATATATCAGCTGACTCCTGGCAATGAAGTTGTAGTTGTAATCATTTACCTTGAGTTAAATCTCAATGCGAGAAAAAATGATGAGGGAGACAGACATGTCAATGCAATAAATATATAATTTCTCGAATCATTTTAGAAATATGGTTATTAATTTCAAATAGGCGAGAAAAGAAACTTTGCTCTTTCCATAAACAATGAAATTATTTTATTTATTCAACTTTTTCATCCTGCCTTTATTATTTGATAAATAACTTAAGTTAGTAAACATACATAGTACTCCTTTTTCTGCTTATTTTCCCTACAACAACAATCATCCCCCATCAGGATGAACAATAGAAAGAGTTGTGCTACATGGATATGGTTAAGCAACCAAGCTAAGGTTCAAAACAGGGGTGAATTTATTTATTTGTTTGTTTGTTTGTTTGTTTGTTTGTTTGACTTCTATGCCGCCCAATTCTGAAGGACTCAGGGCGTCTTACAATAATAATAAAAAATACAAATAAATACAGAAACAATAAAAAGAAGTAGAATATAATATCCAAAACTATAAAACCCACAATAAAAAGAACCCATTGATTAAAACAGTCATGATCACATGCATACATACCATTCATACATATTGGCCATGTCAGTTGTTAGTTCACGCCTCCCCCAAGGCCTGCCGGCAAAGCCAAGTCTTTGTGGCCTTATACAAGGCCAGTAGAGTGGGAGCAGTACAGACATCGAGGGATAGTTAGTTCCATAGAGCCGGTGCGGCCACAGAGAAGACCCTCCCCCATGGTCCCGCCAACCTGCATTGCTTAGTCCAGCGTTTCCCAACCGGTGTGCTGCGGCACACTAGTGTGCCGTGAGACACAGCCAGGTATGTCGCGAAGCTCCTAGGGAAGCTCCAGCTGGGCGGGGCGGTGCCGGTGCCGACCTGGAGCTCCCGCTCGCAACTGTCCCCCGGCTCCTGCTCGATGCCGCGGTTTTCGGCGCTCTCCTGCTGGGCCCCAAAGAAGGAAGGCAGGAAGAAGGAGAGCTTCATTCTTCGCGCCTTTTTCCGCCTTCCTTCTTTGGGGCCCAGCAGGAGAGCGCCAGAAACCGCGGCATCAGACAGTAGCCGGGGGGCAGCTGCGAGTGGGAGTCCCAGGTCGGAGGCACTGGCAGCGCTCCACCCAGCTGGAGCTTCCCTGGCGTCGACGGCAAGTGTCCTTTGGGGCCCAGCGAGGGGGGGGGGGTGGCTGCAGCAGCCACAGGCAGTCGCGGGGAGATGGCGGCGGCGAGAGGAAGCTCCAGGCAGCGGCGAGAGGGAGCTCTCTCTCTCTCAGCTGACTGCAAGCGGGAGCCCTGACGGTGGTGGTTGGACGTGCTGCTGGACGCCGTACATGCTGGTGCTGCGGGCCTGGCATACACGGCGTCCAGCAGCACGTCCAGCTGCCGCCGTCAGGGCTCCCGCTTGCAGTCAGCTGAGAGAGAGAGAGAGAGAGAGAAAGAGAGACATATAAGAGAGGCAGAGAGCGAGAAAGAGAGACAACAAGAGAGGCAGAGAAAGAGAGAGAGAGAAAGAGAGAGAGAAAGAGACATAGCAAGAGAGGCAGAGAGAGAGAAAAAGAGAGACATAGCAAGAGAGAGAGACTTAGCAAGAGAGGCAGAGAGAGAGAGAAAGAGAAAGAAAGAGAGACATAGCAAGAGAGACAGAGAGAGAGAAAGAAAGAGAGAGAAAGAGAGATAGCAAGAGAGGCAAAGAGAAAGAAAGAGACATATAGCAAGAGACAGTGAAAGAGAGAGAGAGAGCAAGAAAGAGAGAAAAAAGCAAGAAAGAGATAGCAAGAGAGAGAGAGAGAGCAAGGGAGAAAGACATAGAGGAAGGGAAGGAGGGAGAGAGAAAGAGAGCAAAAAAGAGAGGAAGAAAGAAAGGGATGGAGAGAAAGAAGGGAAGGAAGGAAAAGAGAGAAAGAGGGAGAAATAGAGCGAAAGGGAGGAAGAGAGAGGTTTTTTTGTCCAAAATTTTCTTTAGCCCCCCCCCCCCCCCTTTCAATGTTCCCCAGGATTTTGAAAATATGAATAATGTGCCGCGGCTCAAAAAAGGTTGGGAAACACTGGCTTAGTCGACAGGGCCTGGAAGAGGCCAAATCTGCGTGCTTTTTATTGGTCTCTGGTAGGTATGTGGCAAGAGGTGGTCCTGTAAATACTCTGAAATCCAGCAGATTCTGATAAATTGTGGAGAACCAGTAGCGGAATTTTTGAATAGTTCAGAGAACCAGTAGTAGAAATTTTGAGTACTTCGGAGAACTGGTAGTGGAAATTTTGAGTAGTTCTGAGAACCGGCAAATACCACCTCTGGCTGGCCCCAGAGAGAGGGGAATGGAGATTTTGCAATATCCTTCCCCCAGGAGTGAGGAGGGAATGGGGATTTTGCAGTATCCTTACCCCTGAGAAGCCCACCAAGCCACGCCCATCAAGCAACACCATGCCTACCAAGCCACGCCGGTAGAACCAATAGTAAAAAAAAAAAATGGATTTCACCAGTGGTTCAAAGGCAAACCACCAATTTACACTGTTTTTAGACCTTTTATTTTTTGAATAATCTTCTATCTCAAATTTCTGTAAAACAAATTAAGTGAAAGTACGATAAGTCATCGCTTTTCATCTGAGCCAAACATATTTGCCAAGATGTTCTTTGGAGAGGCTGCCCCAAAACAGCTGCAGTTGCGAAGCACAGCCAGCTGCAGTGCTTGCTTCTGCCAAACTACAGCGAATATAGAAATCAGAAGAGGTAGCATAAGTTGTATAACAAGTATTTGCCAAGTCTCTCACAGTAGTCCTCAACATTTGCCCCAGCAGTGTTGAAGGTCTTCTGTAAATAGAGAAAAATATGAAGCAAATGAAGATCTTCGCCTCAAGTTTCTTTAGATTTTTTTTTTTATTGAGCTGAAACAGCACTTGGATTTCTCTAAACCTGTCCATCATCTAAAAGTATTTATATAAGACTCTCTGCATTATATTGTAACCTCTGCAATGCTGGCATTAACTACTGACATCTGCCAATTCTGACTAGCAAGTGCTTTATAGCATCAATTCATCCCCCAGCAAAATGCATTTCTGAGTGCTGCAAAGTCCTTGTTATTGCTAAGGGGAAGTATCAGTGCTCATATGACACCTAGCAGAAATTAGTATCCACATTTGAAGAAAAGCTTTTGTCATTTTCTTTCTTCCCTGAGGATTATGTAGACTTTATTGAGATGACTGCATCTAACACCTGCTGTAATATAAATGCGGCTATAATTAGCCAACTGATGTTCACTGCAGTTTAGGTCGAATCCCTTCTGTGGGAATTATGCTTTAAAATATTCAGAACTCCAAGTGGCTCTCATTACATTTAATTTTTACTTAGAATGAGGTGGTCTAGGAAAAAAAATAGCATTGTAATAGCCCCCTGCTGAATGCCACACAGCAAAGTGAAAACCCATAGATTCTTCCTCCCACCCCACCCCATCACACACACACACACACACACACACACACAAACATGGAAAAAAATGAGAACAGCAGACTACACTACAGCCTTCCATTGAAGTCTGGTTTGGCTTAATTGTACTTTTTGCACTCATCAGCCTCTCCTCTTCAGAACAAGCTACAAAAATTGCCTGAATAGCCAAAGAAAAGTTTCCCACAGTCACTGGTCACAGAAAAACACCATTGTCCTTCCTCACAGTTTGATGGACAACATTTCTATAAATGGGTCGTCAGTCCATCAATGGCACCCTTGCTGAAAAGGCAAAAGAAGAGAACAGATTCTGCCAATATCCGACAAAGCATGTTAACACATAATCAGGCATTCAGTAGCCAGCCAGCTGCCCCCGAGACCTTCATAACACAGGTGCCTTTAAGCCATTTCCTATTCACTGATAAAGGAAACAAGCAGGCAATACCTGGGAAAGGAGCAGTCTATAATAGCCTGTCAGATGTCCATCTTTTTGCCTGCATGCATAAAACGCAAAAGGATATAAAAGAAACTTCAGATTGAACAGAGTAGCCATAAAAGGAGGGTAGCATTCACAACTCCACCATACCTTCAACGTATTCTTCTTACCACACTAGATTCTTATGGATGAGTTAATTCACACACTTCTTAAATGTGAAGTGATATGATATCTGAAGATAATTCAGGGGCTGAATTTGCATGACATGCTTACTCTCACAAGTACTTTTACTCAAGCAATTTTCCTGGTTTTGCATCCTGGATTGTGAACAAATCATTCAGCATCATGGTGGATTATTAGTGTTATTGACTAGCACAGGTGCCCCCCAAGGCTGTGTACTCTCACCACTTCTCTCTATACACTAATGACTGCATCTCAAACGATCCATCTGTTAAACTACTGAAGTTTGCAGATGATACAACAGTGATCGGACTCATTCAAGACAATGATGAATCCGCATACAGACGGGAAGTTGGACAACTATCCTTGTGGTATGACCAGAACAATCTAGAACTGAACACACTCAAAACCGTAGAAATGGTGGTAGACTTTAAGAGAAACCCTTCCACCTCTCACAATACTAGACAACACAGTATCAACAGTAGAGACCTTCAAATTTCTAGGTTCTAGCATATCTCAAGACCTAAAATGGTCACCTAACATCAAAAACATCATCAAAAAAGCACAACAAAGAATGTTCTTTCTGCGCCAGCTCAGGAAGCTCAAACTGCCCAAGGAGCTGCTGATACAGTTCTACAGAGGAATCATTGAGTCTGTCATCTGCACCTCTATAACTGTCTGGTTTGGTGCTGCAACCCAACAGGACCGACACAGACTTCAGAGGATAATCAGAACTGCAGAAAAAACAATTGCTGCCAACCTGCCTTCCATTGAGGACCTGTATACTGCACGAGTCAAAAAATAGGGCGGGGAAAATATTTACTGACCCTTCACATCCTGGACACAAATTGTTTCAACTCCTACCCTCAAAACGTCGCTACAGAGCACTGCACACCAAGACAACTAGACATAAGAACAGTTTTTTTCCTAACGCCATCACTCTACTAAACAAATTATTCCCTCAACACTGTCAGACTTTCTACTAAATCTGCACTTCTATTCTACTAGTTTTTCTCATCATTCCTATCATCCTTTTCCTCCCGTGTTGACTGTATGACTGTAACTTGTTGCTTATATCCTAAGATTTTTATTAATATTGCTTCTTCATTGCTTATTTGACCCCTATGACAAATCATTAAGTGTTGTACCACATGATTCTTGACAAATGTATATTTTATTTTATGTACGCTGAGAACATATGCACCAAGAGAAATTCCTTGTGTGTCCAATCACACTTGGCCAATAAAAAATTCTATTCTATTCTATTCTATTCTATTCTATTCTATTCTAGATACTCGGTTCCATCCAATCACAAATTCCTCAGTCTTGCAATTCCTTTACACCTGTTCACATTTCCTTCAACTGATAGTTTGCAGGTGGTCCTTAATTTATGGCCACAATTGGGTCCAGAATGGTAATTGCTAAACAAGGTAGTTGTTGTGACTTGCCCTCAATGGTGGGTTACGAGCCGGAATGCTAAATTGCGCTCGCCGCCACGGCTCGTAGGTTCTTGCAGGACCAGTGGGATTTTGCTGCCCATGTTTCGGCGAGGTTTTACTTGCGGCTCCGTGTGTGATTTTGCTACCTCCACAGGTGCAGCAGCAAAATCGCGCTGGTCCCACAAGAACTTACGAGCTGCGGTGGTGAGCGCAATTTAGCATTCCGGCTCGTAGCCCACCGCTGCTTGCACCCAATTTTACAACTTTGTCACAATTGTTAAATGAAACACTGTAGTTGTTAAACGAATTACATGAGTGTCAAGCAAATCCAGATTCCAATTTATTTTGCTTGTCAGAAGCCAACTGGGAAGGTTACAAATGGCAATAATGGCAAAATAGATGCAACAACTTTCATAAATACTTTCTGGTTGCTAACCATTCAAATTTTAATCCTGTGACTTCAGGGATGCTCTAATGGTCATAAGTACAAGGATTAACTATAAGCCGTTTTTTTCAGTGCCATTGCAATTTCAAACTCACTAGATCAATAGTTGTAAGATGAGGATTACATGTATGTGCTATCAAGTTAATAACAACTTTTAGTGACTACATATACCTCTTCCAGGATGATCTCCTCCAATCTGGTCCTTCATGTCTTTCAATGGTGTACTCATCATGACTGTAATCAAGTCTATTCACCTTGCTACTGGTCACTCTCTTTTACTCTACTCTTTCACTTTTCCTAGTGTTACAGATTTCTCAAGAGAACAGGGTCTTTTCATACTGTATACCAAATTAATTTTGGTCATTTATGCCTAGAGTAAAAACTTTGAATTGATATATTTCATTTTTGCTTGTTTGTTTTCTTGGCTTTCAATAGTAAGCCAAGAAAATGATCTCACCCAGTTCACATATCCAGGATGATTTAGGACATTATCCCTGGCTGGTATGTGATCCCATCTAGGTTGTATTAATAGGATGTTCTTAAGGATTTGTGGGGAGAGTTCACCAATGAAAATGCTGTTGCAGAGAGAGAGGGTATGGCCAAAACTGCAGTGCTACAGGTGTCTCCTGCACTCTGCGGCACTGTTCACTGTAAGCTGCGCGTGCCCCAAAATACCCCCCGCTCAGACATTATACTTTTCCGCCTACACCGAAAAAAAATTAGAGGGAACATTGCTCTGCGGTAAACCCCAAATCCTGTTTCGAGACCTGGAACCAGATTGGGAACTAGGTCTGATATGCCCTGGAGAGGTGTTAAAAAAGAGAGGCATCAGTTGGTAATCTGGGGTGGTGGTGGTGGTGTCAGGTTCCAGGTAGCTGTTGGAAGAAAAACGCTAACACAAGCATTTGCAATCAAAGTTCTTTTCTTCTCCAACTCCTGGCACTCACCAACCATCTGTTTTCCCAACAGCGTGAGGTTCACCTCCATCTGAATGGCAGCCCAAAAAAGGATGGGCTGACAGGGGAAACCCCCCAGGGAGCCAGCCACAGCCATTCAGCTAGCAGCTGTGGAAGACAACTCTTTTGCCATTAGCTGGGATGGTCACGATCGAAATCATCGAAATGGAGAGATGATGGATTGCCTAGGTGTGTGCTGGAGTGAGGTGAAGAAGTGCTGAAGCTGGGTAAGTGTTTGGCTGATTTAATGACAAGAGAAGAAATCTAAAATTCGAAAGGAGACAAAGGAGACTCTAAGATGGAGTGAGTGGCTATGTAGCAATTGGAAATACCATAGACAGAATTAAAGGAATAAGATTAAAAGCCGAAATTTGAGGATGTCTTTATAATTGGACTTGGTGGAAGTTAAAGAGACTGAAAAAGAATAAAGAATTTGAAGAAAATATCTTTTAAATGCTAAGTTGACTTAAAATACTTCAGAGACTTTTATTAAAAAGCTATTTTGTTATATTGCGAACATTCATTCTAGGGTCTAATGGCCTCAAGCCTGGTGGCACAGATAGGTCTTTACACTTTTATTGAAGGCGAGGAGGGTGGGGGCAGTGTAAAAATCTGGGGGGAGCTGATTCCAGAGGGCCAGGGCCCCTACAGATTTATGGATATGGATTTATATGGATTTAAGCTGCAAATAAAAAAAATATCTGTGAATCATGAAGTTGACAAGATGGAGGCAAGTATATATGAACAATTGACTGGGATGTTAAAACACATCTATGAAGACATAGATTACCTTTTGGAAATCAGAAGTGAAAAGAAAATAGAAATTAATCTGGATCATAAAGAACACTTAGAATTTACAATACTGGAAAAGGAAAAGGAAGAAAATGAAAAACAGGGAGATTACACAGCTGAAAAAGGAACTGAAATTTAAAAAACCAGACTGATGATAACACTGGGATTTACAGATAAGAAAAGAGTAAGAGGGGAGCATTGGTATCAAAAAAAGCAATTAAAATAAGTAGGGTAATAGGGAGAAGAGACTAGGAGGAATTGTGAGCAGACTTACACAAATAATATACTTAAAAGGAAGAAAAGGAATTTGGAAAAAAAAAGAAGTTATTTGAATAAAAATAAAAGAAAGAAAAAGAAAAAGTTCAGAGAAGAGAAGGAGTTGGACGGGAAAAACCTACAAGAAGTGGAATTTTAGAGAGACCAAAAGAGAATGGATGAAACGGGGAAGGTCAATGTAAAGAAAAAATTGTTTAGAATTATTATTTTATGTTTAATCATGCCAACACTATTAATTGTGTATAGGTGTATATAATTAATCAGTACAACTACCTTGTTAATTTTTTATATATATATATTAGATTGGTACATGATGGTTTGAATTAAATTTTGATGATGAAAGGGAAAAAAGAATAAGGAAAAGAAGGGAAATAACAGACTATAGTAGGTCAATTGTTGAAATAATCACTACTTTTCTTTATAAGATTTGTTTTTATAAAAGATTTGTACAACTTATACAATTGATTTAATGTTGAAAAGGGTTTAGATAATTACTGAAATTGTTGCAATGTTATAAGAGCTGTATAATTCTCATTTTTAAAGGTCCTTATATAAGTTTATATACTTTATAAATTGGATAAATTGGATTTTTTGTTGTAGAGATTTTAGATAATTAGGGGTTCTTTTTTGTTTATTAACCAATGGATAGATGGAAGTGTAGTGATGTGATTAGAATTTGTTTAAATATGGAGAATGAATTAAAATTAAAAAATTGAGGAATAAAGTTGAAAGGGAGATATGATTTTGGAAAAGAGATCAGAAATTTAGGGCATTTATAAATGACAGAAAATATATAGGAGGGCGTTTGCCCAGGTTCGCCTGGTGCACCAGTTGCGGCCCTATTTGGACCAGGGGTCACTACTCACAGTCATTCATGCTCTCATCACCTCGAGGCTTGACTACTGTAACACTCTCTACATGGGGCTACCTCTGAAAAGTGTTCGGAAACTTCAGATCGTGCAGAATGCAGCTGCGAGAGCAATCATGGGCTTCCCCAAATATACCCATGTTACACCAACACTCCGCAGTCTGCATTGGTTGCCGATCAGTTTCCGGCACAATTCAAAGTGTTGGTTATGACCTATAAAGCCCTTCATGGCATGAGCAAGCAAAACTACTGTGGGACTTCCGACTTCCGACTGACCGAATTCTGAAGCATAACACACCAGACATCCTGATTGTGGAGAAAAAGAAAGTATGGATCGCCGACATTGCAATCCCGGGGGACAACAGAGTTGAGGAGAAGCAGCTAGAGAAATTAGTGAAATATGAAGATCTAAAAATCGAGCTGCAACAACTCTGGCATAAGCCAGTGAAAGTGGTTCCAGTGGTACTTGGCATGCTGGGCGCAGTGCCAAAGGATCTCAGCAGACATTTGAAAACCATCGGAATTGACAGGATCTCCATCTGTCAATTGCAAAAGGCCGCTTTACTGGGATCGGCAAACATAATTTGCCGCTATATCATGCAGTCCTTGGTGCTTGGGAAGCGCCCGACTGGTGATGAAATACGAAATCCAGCATAGTGATCTCGTTTGCTGTGTTGTATTTTCATAATAATAATAATAATAATAATAAAAAGAACCCAAAAGCACAAGTCATTTTTTAAACCCCCAAACATACTCAAATTATTGAATGCCAACTATGAAAGCTTTTTAAGCCAAAATACCGTTCACATCACTTCATCCAAGTATAATATAAAGTTATGCTAACACTAGAATACTTTAGGTTACTAAAGATAGTTAATTGTTAAGAATAAAAAGGAATGCAAAAAAAAGCTGCAGTCTCAAGAGATTTTGAAAATAATTTTATTCATCTATTTAAGATATGTATTACAATACAAAGTAGGGACAGACATTTCCTGTTATCGATAAAGATGACCTACCTGCAAGGGTACATCAGGATGAGGTCCTTGAGATATGCCCACGGTAGTAGTCTCATGCTGAACAACTTTGGAGGGTTGTTTCCATTACCAGCAGTAAACATTAAATCAAGGTATGATTCAGATACGGTTTATGACTATTTCTGCAGGGTTTATCTTTGTCTGTGCAATACATAATGCAGCAGTGATCTAGTAATATATACAAGGTTCTTTTTGGATAGGAAGACTAAACAGGAAAGTTTATTTTTTTAAATATATTTTCCATGGGTGGTCCCAGTGTCAAACTGTGTTTGTTTTTGAGCCCCCCTCCCTTCATATAGGAATAGCTAAAATAGCCACACCATAGTAAAATAGCCACACATTTAGGGGAAGAGGTTGTGACAGCGGTCAGCCTGGATGCTTCAAGGCAGGATTAGATAGATTCATGGATGCCAAGTATATCAGTGGTTATTGAAATGGATGCCCAAGTGCCGCTTCTATGTTGGTTGATGCAGGCAGGATTCCCTTGGGTACCATTTGTTGGGAGTCAAGGGAAAGGGAGGGTTTTGCCTTCTCTTTCTGCTCAAGATCCCCATGTACAATTGGTGGGACACTGTGTGACACAGAATGCTGGACTCAATGGGCTTTGGCCCGATTCAGCTTGGCTCTTCTTATGTTCTTATAGTAGTAGAATGTTCAGAAACTACAAATTAAGGCGATTAGATCTCAGCCCCCTGGCTGACGAATGTTTGTATGGCTGATGCCTGAATGAGCATGATTGATTTTTAATGCAACTGGGAATTTTAGTCTGTTTGCTTAGTTTTAATTAATATGATTTAGCTACCCTGTTTCCCCGAAAATATACCCCTGAAAGTAAGACATGGGAGAGGTTTCGTAGAATTGCCTAATATAAGGCATCCCCTGAAAGTAAGACGTAGGAGATGTTTCATTTCGCAGTATTCCTGAACAGAACATATATAACACTGCTGTCCATAAATTGCATTGCAAAACGCTATATCAATCAGATTTAAAACACATCCAATATGCATCCAACATGCAGCTACGTGTTTGGATGCGTTTTTGCTGCAGCAGGATACAGGATACAATTCATTGAAAAAAAATAAGACTTCCCCTGAAAATAAGACGTAGCACATCTTTGGGAGCAAAAATTAATATAAGACGCTGTCTTATTTTCGGGGAAACACAGTATTACATTTTGTTATTTCTTTTATATGTTGTAAGCCGCCCCGAGTCCTGGGAGAGGGGCAGCATATAAATTGAATCAATCAATCAATCAATCAATCAATCAATCATGTGAGAAGGAAAATCCATCTGGTTCAGTTCCAATCCAGGAGAAAGGCACTGGAAACATAATGGAGGTCGGACGCTGATTGGAAAGAAAGATTATCTTTATTGATGAAACAGAGCCAAGTACATGTGATTCTGGGCAGCCAACAAAATGGGAGTTAAGAATGGGTGGGTTTTATTTCTCCTCTGGGCTTTGTATTTGAACTTCCTGTTCCTGTGCAAGAACATTTTGGTTTGGTAGGGAAGGTTTGTCAAAATGCAGTCAGGTGGTAGGGAAAGCAAGTAGAATGCTTAGCTGCATGGCTAGAGTTATAACAAGCAGGAAGAGGGAGATTGTGATCCTGCTGTATAGAGTGCTGGTGAGACCATATTTGGAATACCGTGTTCAGTTCTGGAGACCTCACCTACAAAAAGATATTGACAAAATTGAATGGGTCCAAAGACGGGCTACAAAAATGGTGGAAGGTCTTAAGCATAAAACTTATCAGGAAAGGCTTAATGAACTCAAACTGTATAGTCTGGAGCACCGTTCCCCGTAGGCTGCGCGCTGCACGTGCCCCAAAATGCCCCCCGCGCACCCTTTTCCATGGGTGCGTGCTCCCCATCCACCTGCCAGCCCGCGGGGAGGCGGGGGCAGGGAGGTGGGGCACTAGGAGGAAAGGGAGCTGTGGCCACCCCTGCCTCCTCACGGTGCCTCCGGTCAAACGCGCCCCTGACTTTTCGGCCCTGCCCCCCGCCCACCCGATCCGCTCCCTCTCCTCCTCTGCCACCTCCTGCCTTGGGGCGTGACTAATCCCGCGGCGGAGGCGGCTGCGGGACGAAAGCGCTGCCAGCCAGGGTGCTGCGAGAGAGGGCTTTCTCCGCGGGCTTCGGGAATGCCCGCCCCACCCCTCTCGCAGCCCCTTTGCTGGGAGCGCTTTCGTCCCAGACTTCCAGCATGGGGGCTGCAGTAGAGGCAGGGCAGGCATTCCCGAAGCGCTCGGAGAAAGCGCTCTCGCAGCCCCCTCGCTGTCGGTGCCTCCGTTCCGGACCTCCACCTCACAGCTGATCACCCTGCCGCCACCCCATGGCTACTGCCCAATGCCGCTGCTGAGAGAAAGAGAGAAAGTGGGGGGGAGAGAGAGATAGCAAGAGAGAGAAGAGAAAGAAAGCAATAGAGAGAGAGAAAGAAAACAAGAGAGAAAGAGAGAGAGAGATGAAAGGGGGGAGAGAGAGATAGCAAGAGAGAGAAAAGAAAGAAAGCAAGAGAGATAGAAAGAAAAAGTGAGAGAGAAAGAAAGAAAGCAATAGAGAGGAAAGAGAGAGAGAGAGAAGGAGAGAGAGAGAGAGAGCAAGAGGGGGAGAGAGAAAGAGAGAGAAATGACTCTTGATTTAAAGCATATGGTAAAAAGCACCCAAATAATAAGAGAGAGAAAAACCCCGAGCCGTTTTTGTGTGTGTGTGTATGAACTCTTGAACCATTTCCAATAGCTCACCTCTAATTGGAAATGGTTCAAGAGTTCACACACACACACACACACACACACAAGGGGGGAGGAGACAGGGATGGAAAAAGAGAAGATAATAATAGTAATAGATTTTGGTTTTGTTTTATTATTAATTTCTTTTAATAAAAAAAGAAGGGAATTTTTTTCTTATTTATTTATTTTTCTATGCCGGCCAGTCCCAAAGGGACTGTCGCTCAGACACTATACTTTTCCGCCCACACTGAAAAAAAATTAGAGGGAACATTGGTCTGGAGCAGTGTTTCCCAACCTTTTTTGAGCCGCGGCACATTATTCATATTTTCAAAATCCTGGGGAACATTGAACGGGGGGTGGGGGGGGCGGCTAAAGAAAAGTTTGGACAAAAAAAATCTCTCCCTCCCTTTCGCTCTATTTCTCCCTCCCTCATTCTCTTCCTTCCCTTCTTTCTCTCTCTCCCTCCCTCTTTCTTTCTTCCTCTTTTTTGCTCTCTCTCCCTCCTTCCCTCCCTCTATGTCTTTCTCTCTCCCTTGCTCTCTCCCTGTCTCTCTTGCTATCTCTTTCTTGCTTTTTTCTCTCTTTCTTGCTCTCTCTCTCTCTTTCACTGCCTCTTGCTATATGTCTCTTTCTTTCTCTTTGCCTCTCTTGCTATCTCTCTTTCTTTCTCTCTCTGTCTCTCTTGCTATGTCTCTCGCCCCTGGCTGCTCGCCGCTGCCTTCGCCGAAAGCGCTTTTGTCCCGGGCTCTCAGCCAGGGGGCTGCAGGAGAGGCGGCGAAGGCAATCTCTCTCGTTCTCCGGAGGCTGGAGAAAGTGATTTTCAATGTCGGGGGCGCGGGCCGGCGTGCGCTCTCCCCATCCCCCTGCCGGCTTACTTTGAATGGGGCAGGGGGATGGGGAGAGCGCACGCCGGCCTGCGCCCCCGACATTGAAAATCACTTTCTCCAGCCTCCGGAGAACGAGAGAGATCGCCTTCGCCGCCTCTCCTGCAGCCCCCTCGCTGAGAGCCCGGGACAAAAGCGCTTTCGGCGAAGGCAGCGGCGAGCAGCCAGGGGCGCGAGGGGCCTAGAGGCGCGGGGGGGCAGCCGCGGCTTCGCCCTTGGAAAAGGGTGTGCGAGGGGGGTGTTTTGGGGTGCGCTGGCGCAGGTGTGCGCGGCCCGGCACCCTCCTGCTCCCACCACCCTCCCTCCGGGCCCGAAAGGACATTGGTTGCCGCCCCCGCCAGGGAAGCTCCAGCTGGGCGGGGCGCTGCTGGTGCCTCCGCCCTGGAGCTCTTGCCACCGCCATCCCCCAGCTATTACTTGGTGCCGTTGCTGATGGCGCCCTCCTCCTCTTGCTGCTGGTGCGAAGAACGAAACTCTCCTTTTTTCCTGCCTTCCTTCTTTGGGGCAGGAGAGCGCCAGCAATAGCGGCATCGGAAAGTAGCCGCACCGGCAGTGCCCCGCCCAGCTGGAGCTGCCCTAGGAGTTTGGCGGCACACCTGACCATGTCTCGCGGCACACTAGTGTGCCGCGGCACACTGGTTGGGAAACGCTGGTCTGGAGGACAGAAGGGAAAGGGGGGACATGATTGAAACATTTAAATAAGTTAAAGGGTTAAATAAGGTTCAGGAGGGAAGTGTTTTTAATAGGAAAGTGAACACAAGAACAAGGGGGCACAATCGGAGGTTAGTTGGGGGAAAGATCAGAAGCAACGTGAGAAAATATTATTTTACTGAAAGAGTAGTAGATGCTTGGAACAAACTTCCAGCAGACATGGTTGGTAAATCCACAGTAACTGAATTTAAACATGCCTGGGATAAACATATACCCATCCTAAGATAAAATACAGGAAATAGTATAAGGGCAGACTAGATGGACCATGAGGTCTTTTTCTGCCGTCAATCTTCTATGTTTCTATGTAACCTGTCCTTTAATATTCTATTGACTGTTGTCCAATTCCTATGGGGTCATGGCTGGTTCTATAGGCAAAAAGAGAAATGCAAATCCTAGGTATTTGTCTGAGCTAGTTTTGTCAAGCTTTTGTTGCTTATCTGAGTTTTTGTCTTGATCCAGTCTTTCTGAATGGATTACCAAATCTGCCTTTCTAAATGCTGGCCTCCTGAGTTTCTGTTTGGGGCAGAGAAACAGAGGCCCAGTGGTTTTGCTTCCCTTAAGATTTTTATTTTATTTTATTTTATTTTAATTTGTTTATTTATTTATTTATTTGTTTGTTTGTTTGTCTAACATGTGCAGTAGTAATTTGTAAAAAAGTAATCCTGAGAAGACAACAGGACAGTAGGTCAATGACAGTAGGCACAGTGGTGAACTTATGTACACCCCTTGCAGACCTCTTAGAAATGGGGAGAGGTCAACTGTAGACAATGTAAAGTTAAAGATTTTGGGGTTTGGGGAAAAAAACCAAAGAGTCCTCCTTATCCCTCCCTTAGGAGAAATATTTTATCCTGCCTTTTTAATATTTCCCAAAACATCTCATTCTTCTAGGAGGGGTGGGACTTATTCCAATAGCTTTTGATTTCACACTTACTTAGCCCCATTAGGACAGGATATTCTCAACTCATGTGTCACTTTTCAAGGCTCCCATGTCTCCATCGGCACCGAAACCTGAAATTTTCTCCCATCTCCTCTGTGTGTGTGTGGGGGGGGGGGGGGGTTCCAGCGAACTGAGATATTTGAATTCCTAGAGACAAAGCAGTATAACTTAACTAGCCAGTGCCATGCGCAGAGAAGTGACGCCGAATCTGTCGGAATTTAGAAGACCCCCTTACCTTAGACAAGGCGCTCAGCCCGTGAGGAGTGAGCCAGGAGCTTCCAGAGGTAATGAATAGTGAAGTACAGACAAGCATGTTCGAATGAACAAGTTACTTTTTATTAGAAAAGTATAAAAACAATAAATGTCTGGAGAGACATGAAAAGCACATCCTCTAGGTAGAATGTATAAAGAAAGAATATGTCCTCTGAATAAGGACAGCCCTTCTTCTTGGAGAAGAGCAGGATGTGAGCAAACAATTACATCACACAGGAGGAGCTACCTTACTAGACAGAATTAACTCTCTAACTACTGGATGTTTCTCAATGTCATGGGGGCTGGCAATTTCCAGCGTGACACCCCTTCTTTGTCAGTCATCAGAGACAAGAGGGACATCAGGACATCAAGACATCAATTCACTTAAGGCACAATTTGTTGGTGAGGTATTCATGTTGATCAGCTGGCAATGGCTTATTCAGCAAGTCAGCGATCTGCTCAGTAGTAGCCACATACTGAAATTTCACGAAACCATCTTTCACCTTCTCTCGGATATTTTGATACCGGATGTGAATGTGCCGTGAACGAGCTCCAACAAATTCAGCTTCAGCAATGAATGCAACTGAAACATTATCCTCCATAATAACAATTGGTGTCATAGGACCTTTCCAAATACTATCAATGAGAGGAAAAAGAGACATTAATGCATTACAGCAATCAGAAACACATGCATATTCAGATTCAGTTGAAGAGCAAGAAATAAACTTCTGCTGCCTAACTTTCCAAAAGAAAGGACAACCATTTAAAAACATGATATAACCAGAAGTACTTTTTCGTGTTTCTGTGTCACTTGCCCAGTCAGCATCAGCATAACAAATCACTTCAGGGTACCCAACATGATCTGGCTCAAGGTACAGCTTCTTGCCTTTCGTGAGCTTCATGTATTTGAGCAGCTTCTTTATGCAAGACCAATGAAACGTGGTAGCCTTTCCAACGTATCTGGACAGTAGATTCACACTCAGTGAAATGTCAGGTCTCGTCCAGCTGCTGATGTACAATAGCGATCCAATCACTGACCGGTACAATGTTTTGTTCTCAAAATCAGGATACTCTTCTCGGGTTAACCTGTAAAAGTCAGTTTGCATAGGAGAACGACAAGTATGCGCATCAGACATGTTACAATTTTGTAAAAGCTGGTCAACCTTACTTTCTTGTGAAAGAGAGAACCCCTTCTCAGTTTTCTCAAACTGAACACCTAGATAATCATTGATATGCCCTAGGCTTTTCAAGGTGAAATGTTTCTCAAGGCCCTTAGCAAAAGTTTGACTAGTGCTTTCATTGAGACCTACATAAACAATATCATCAACATAAACAAGAACAATTTCATAAGTCTTACCTTGCCCTTTTGTGAACACGCATCCATCAGATTCGGACTTAATAAAGCCCATTGAATTTAGCTTTTGGGATAATAATTTGTACCAGCAGAGGGCGCTCTGTTTGAGGCCGTATAAAGACTTGCTCAGAAACCAAACCTCTCCTTCTCGGTTCTGGAATCCAGGAGCACCTTTGACGTAGATCTCTTCATTCAGATCAGCGTTCAAATAGGCAGTCTCTACATCAAACTGGAAAACTTCTAAACCCAAAGCAATAGCAGTGATTAGGGCAATCTTGACACTTTCATTTCTGACTGTGGGTGAGTATGTATCTGTGTAGTCATCCGGATAAACTTGAGAAAATCCTTGAGCTACAAGTCTAGCTTTGTACAGCTTTTCCTCATTAGGCTTTTGTTTGACTTTATACACCCAGCGTGTGCCAATGACTTTCTTCTTGTTAGGAGGCTCCACCTTCTGGAACACATTAAGTTTCTTTAAACAGTCCAGTTCGTGTTCCATAGCCTCATGCCATTTTTCTTGTTCAGAGTCAGGCAAAAGTTTGATCTGGTGAAAATGATCAGGTGGAAGTGTAAGATTGTTACACATGAAAAGATAAGGAGAATCAGATACTTGCTGTGCAAATCTCTTTGGAGGAGTTCCTTTGGTAGTTCTCTTGGAACGTCTGGGAACGCTGGTCCATTCATCATCATCATCTCCGCCTTCAAGTTCATCACCAGAGGTTTCCTCGGCAACTGTCGAAGGCTGTTCAACATCTGGAACATCAGGAATATCTGGCACAGATCCCTCGGTATCAGGACTCTGGACACTTTCCTTAGGGAAATAAACTGAAGTATCATTACTATGTATACTGGACCAATTTGTGTCTTCCTCAAATTTGGCTGAATTAGAAATATAAACTCTGTGATGAGAGTCAGCAAATTTGTGGTACTTGGAGACTTCATCAAAGCCGATGAATCTCATTCTTTCTGACACAGGACCTCCTTTTCTTCTCTGTTCAACTGGAATGTTAACAGTGGCATAACAACCAAAAATGTAAATGTTTTGAATGTCAGGTTTCTTGCCATGGAGCAAGTAATAAGGAGTGTCTTGAATGACGCTACTCCATGTTCTGTTAACAATGTAATTAGCATACCTTAATGCTTCGCCCCAGTATGAAAAGTCCACGTTTGCATCCTCAATGAGACAACGAAACATTGTCTGCAGAATCCCGTTCCTGCGTTCGCACACACCATTGTGAGCCGGCGTCCCGGGTGATGAGGTCTGCTGGCGGATTCCATTCCTGGCCATCCATCCTTGGAACTGTTGCGACATAAATTCGCCTCCACGATCACTTTGAATCCGCTTGATCCAGACGTCGTGTTGGGTAAGTATTTCTGCAGCAAAGCCTTTAAAAGCCTCAAACGCCTCTGATTTTTGTTTTAAAAGAAAAACATAGCCAAATCGTGAGTAACTGTCAACTACAGTTAAGAAGTACTTACGTTTACCAACAGTAGGCCGAAATGGACCGACAACGTCGGTATGGACCAATTCAAAGATGCGTGTACAGAGCCGGACAGCAATTTTTGGAACTGGGGAATGACGGGATTTTGCGGAATTACAAATTTTACAATCTAGGTAAACCTTGCAAGCCCCATCAATTGTGAACCCATCAACATATTCAGACATCTTTGCTAAGACGGGGTAAGAAGCATGCCCCAAGCGACGATGCCATCTGTGAATGCACCTGGAATGAAAAGATTTGTTTGTTAACATATGTTTAACATTTTTAACAGCATTAGGAACCTCAGGGGTTTCATTGGTTTTAGGAACCTTTGAACTAGCGGTGGCACCAGGGTTTCTCTCTGGACCTGTGCAGTCGCCCTTTGGAACGCTTATACTTACACTACCTTTGCTGGCAGGTTTGGGTTGCAAATAAAAAACACCTTTGATGGGGATGGCAGTAGCAAGAAGTTTGCCATCCTTGAAAATGTTGGTGTCAACAAGTTCAAAGTTTATTACAACCTTCAATTCTTCTCTCAGGCAATATCCACTAAGGATGTTGTTCTTGGCAGTTGGAACGTAGAAAACATTTGAGATAAGGGAGTCCAGTTCTTTGACGAAGACTTTTCCTTTTCCTTCCACCTTGGAACGTAGATCACCAACTCCATACACTTCTTTGACATCTGTCGGGTGTAGCTCACTGAAGGATTCCTTCCGGTACGCGATGTGTGCCGCTGCTCCACTGTCTAGGGTCCATAACTCACGAATGTCGTAGAGTGGACTCTTGTCAGGAACAATGCTGAGGTGGATGGTACCAACATAAGTAGGTTTCTCATCTTTGGAGTCTTTGGGAGTTGACTTTGCAGCTCCAGAACTGTTTCCCCTGGATCCTTTCTTGTGTGCGCCTTTAGGCTGGGTTGGATAAGGTGGATGATCAGTCTCACCAGACTTCACACTTTGCACATCAGGAGATTTGCGAGTGTCATCCTTCTTAAAAGGTTTCTGGCGTGAGTACTTTGGAGTACTTGTTTTCTGCTGACCGCCCTTGGCCAAGTTAGATTTAAATGCTGCTGACATAGGTCTAAGGCCAGTGTTCAGCAACTCTGCTTCTTCAGTTAGCATGTTACAGAGTCTCTGAGTAGATTTCTGGGCCATTGGGAGTATGCTGAACTTGTAAATAACTTCCTTCCATTCAGGACCAAGAGAAGTTATAATAGCCGCATTTACTTGATTATCATCATAGCGGTATCCTCTTTCTTCTAAATCTTTATGCATTGTAAGGATTTTAGAAAGGTGAGGTGCAAGTTCGCCCCCTGTTGGAAGTTTAGTATTATTAAACTTGGCTATCAGTATGTAATTGCTTTCATCTGATATTGGCCTAAACATGCCATCTATTGACTGCAATATCTGAGCTGAAGTGATGTCATGTGTGTCATATCTCTGTGACAACTGTGAATCCATGCTCATGAGAATGAGTAGCTTGGCTTTTATGTCAGCTTCCCTTTCTTCTGCAGTCCAGCGCCTTACTGGTGGATTATGAACAATCCCATCTATGTCATGAGCCAGTAGGTGCAAATTTATTCTGTGAAGCCACTTCCTATAATTGTGTCCATTAGGTAACAGCACAAACTCACCTTTCAGAACAGAGGAGGTGATGGTCTGTCTTGTTGATGCAGTCTGCTGGACCGCTTGGAGTGGTTGGGGTTGAGCCCCTACCCCTCCTGACAAACCTTGTGGCTGTACCATCTGGGGAAGTTGTGCAGGCATCTGCGGAATAAAAACTGGAGGTATCTGCGATGAAACAGAAGTACCTGGATTAAATGGATCTTTTCTTTGCATTTCAGCAGCCATGTCTGCCTGGGAAAGTCCCTGTCTGGCTTCTGGCAATGGTTTTTCCTTTCGGACGTTCCATCCACTAGTGGCCGCTGTTGCGTAACTTGCAGCAGTGGGGGAAAGCCTCCCCCTTTCTCGGCTTGCAACGGCTTCAGACTGCAAATGGACCATTTTTTTATCTTCGAGCTGGGTAGCCCTCCCTTGTTCAAAAGGAATGTGTTCTATGTGAGAGCGTGATGGGAAAAAATGTGTGACCACAGGAGGATTTACGATGTGCCCATGCGTATCTTGGGGTGAGTGGGAGGAATGGATTCCTTCTATCTCTCCCTGTGGAGAATGAGCACGTGAACTGCCTCTCAGGGACATAAACTCCATTTTTTCTGCAAGAAGTTTAAGCTGAAGTTTTTTTAGAGATCGTAACTCAGTTCTGACTTCATCAGCCTTTTTAAAATAACTGAAATAGATTTCTTGCTGCTCTATAGTTTTCATTGTAGGAAGGTTTTCAAAACGGAGACAGACTGATTCTAAAGAATTTATCTCCTTCTCATCCTTCTCAATGAGCTGCTCAATTTTCTGCAGATTTAAGGAAGTTCCTTTTATTTTAGCAGAAGTGAGAGAGCTAAAATCATCTAGGTGCCTTGTCTTGGTTTTAGCCTTAACGTGGGTCCCGGATGATTGCGAGGGGAACAGAGTTAACGTCTCCTCCTCCTCATCTTCGCTAGGATTAATGGAAAGACTGCCGGAGGGCTCACCCTGGGTAGATTTACAATCCTTTTCCCTGGTTTCTACATCATCAATGAAGTAAGATTCACTTACGGTTCGTTGAGTGCAGGGGTCAGCTAGGAGAAGCTCCTTCTCACCTTGCAGAGACATGGTTGGATTCCTTTTACAATCGGTTACACGAATTGTCTCCTTGAGTTGGGCCAACTGGTCGCTCGTGAGAGAATCAACGTATGACTGCGTGAGAGGATTACGTTTCTTTTTCGCTGGCATCAGGGAAAAATTCCTAGGAAGCTTACGGAGTGTAAGCGGGGTCTGTTACTTCAATAATAACCGTGCTCGGCCACCATGTCGGAATTTAGAAGACCCCCTTACCTTAGACAAGGCGCTCAGCCCGTGAGGAGTGAGCCAGGAGCTTCCAGAGGTAATGAATAGTGAAGTACAGACAAGCATGTTCGAATGAACAAGTTACTTTTTATTAGAAAAGTATAAAAACAATAAATGTCTGGAGAGACATGAAAAGCACATCCTCTAGGTAGAATGTATAAAGAAAGAATATGTCCTCTGAATAAGGACAGCCCTTCTTCTTGGAGAAGAGCAGGATGTGAGCAAACAATTACATCACACAGGAGGAGCTACCTTACTAGACAGAATTAACTCTCTAACTACTGGATGTTTCTCAATGTCATGGGGGCTGGCAATTTCCAGCGTGACAGAATCACCCCCAAATACTGTATTCCAACTGCAGTATTTGTTTGTTTTCTCACATACGTATTGGTGGTATACAGAGATATAATATTTATATACATGATACTGCTATCTACTAATATGATACTACTATCTACTAATATTTATATACACGATACTACTAAGGGGCGTGCATAAGTGCTCTAGAGCAGTGATTTTCAACCTTTTTTAAGCCGTGGCACATTTTTTACATTTACAAAATCTTGGGGCACACCACCAACCAAAATGACACAAAATGACACCCTATCACAGTACATATTATACATATACAGTGTAGTGTCAGCTGGGTGCAGGGGCCTTGGTTCTGTCTGCTTTGATGGTGTATATAGAGATTTGAACTCTTTAAGAAGAAGACCCTTCAGGAGGCCATATACACTATAGAAAACATTGTGATGCATTGTCATGCATTGTATATCACCCTCTGTGGGGGCCTCTTATAAAAAGAAAAAGGTCAAATATTTATATAGAATTCTATTCTATTCTACTCCATTCCGTTCCATTCCATCCAGCCCTCCAATCCATCCTACAAAAGCAACATTGCCCTCCGCTCCCTTCGCCTTTTGCCCAGTAGCCAGCCTGGTTCTCTTCTTTTTCCTCCCCATTGCACCCCAGGCAAACTAGTGCTGGTCTTCCTCCTCTACCTCCGGCACATACTGGCTCTGGCTAAGAAGGCGGCGGGTCTCCAAGGAGGAAGTAGCTTCTCCTTCCATCTGCGCTCCCCTGGTTGTCCCCCCTCCCAGCTCCACAGCTGCCCAATACAACACGCCTGAGACTCACACAGGGTTGAAAGAATCACAAGTACGAGCAGCACAGGGAAGCAGGCTGTGGGCGCCGTGCTCTGCCACTACCCGAAGCTGGCGCTAAAGCCGCCGCCATTTTCCTGCTTCCATATCCTTTTCCTCCCATTGATCCACCCCCACCCATGGTTGGAGAGGGGTGGGAAAGCTGAGGGGGACCGCCACGCACCTATTGAGCTGTGCTCCTGTCAATCACACACACCTGAATCCCATGTCCCCCTTTTCCTGTGGCTCGGCCTTTCCCTTTCCCTTTCCGAAAAGGGAAGACATGCCAGCTGCCATTCCCGCTTGGCCTTAGGAGGTTTTTGTAGCATTCTCTAATTTCCCCACTGCACACCTGACCATGTCTCACGGCACACCTGACCATGCCTCACGGCACACTAGTGTGCCGCAGCACTGGTTGAAAAACACTGCACTAGAGTGTCTTCTGTCCCGTCCTATTGCTCTCCTTTATCTCATATACTATTCTTCTTTTCCTATATTTCTTCTATTCTTTCCTTGATATATTTTATTCCTATATCTTCTATTTTTTCTTAGATATATTTTTCTATGAGTATATCCTCTATAATCTTCATTATGTATTTTACTATGTGTACACCCACTATAACCCTCATTGCGTAATGGACAAAATCAATCAATCAATGAAAAAAAAATACTAAGAGAAACATTAGGACAGGGGACAGAAGGCACTCTGGTGCACTTACGCACGCCCCATACTGACCCCTTATGAATCGGGAGGTCAATAGTGGCTATTCTAAGGGTAAAGTTTTGGGGGTTAGGTGATGCAGGACATTATTTGCGTTCCATGCATGCAAGTTGCGGATCTCCATTTCCAACAAATCTGTTTTCCGACGCAACATCGCAGAAGCGCCACTTCTGCAAGAAAAGAGAAGATGAGAGCAGAGCAACGCCTGGAAAGGGGGAAAAAAACAGGAGGCAGCCTCGCAAAAGCGTCACAGCCCGCCCCCTTCCCTCTACGGCAGATCGGCTGCGCTTCGCTCTCAGGATGATTTAGAACTCCTAAAAATGGGAGCGTGGGGGCGGGGGGCAAAGGGTGGTGGTGGAAGACGCCTATTCCGTCATCTCAATGCGACACGAGGCAGGAACATAGACGCGCAATCCCTTACGCGACTAATAAGCGGTTTGTTTTCATCGGCTGTCATGGCCTCCTCCGCAGAAGGAGAGGCGTGCTTGAATGCGCCCCAGGATCCCCCTCCGCCGAGGGATTCCTCCGAAGAGACGTTGGGAGAGATCTTGGGGGATTCCTTGCGATCGCTGCCTCGGTTGATTGGGCAGGTAAGTAAGTGGGGGCGGCGGATGGGAATGAAGCCATACCTCCATTCGGGCAAAGGGACGGGTGTCTAGATAGCGTTCCTCCCTATTCGCTTCGCCTCTGCTTTCTCAGTGCCCGGACGGTGTGTGTGTGTTGTGTGTGTTTTGTGTTTGTGTGTGTAAGACTCCGGAGATAGAGGTTGAAACGAGGCTTGCTTGAAGGGAAGAGACAAGAAAGGTTTCCCAGAGTTGCTGTATAAGGAATTATCCGAGGCTAGCCAAGGAATGAACTAGTAGAAGCCTCTGATTATCAACTTGGTTTCGAGGAGATTGACAACAAAATGAAATTGATTGTCAATTAGCGTTGCTGCCTAAGTGGGCAGTTTGATTTCACAGACGTTTGATTTACTTGGAGTTATATTGTGTTGTTTAAGTGTTCCCTTTATTTTTTTGAGCGAATTTATACATATACATACATACATACATACATACATACATACATACATACATACATACATAGGATGCTCAAAAAAATAAAGGGAACACAATATAACTCCAAGTAAATCAAACTTCTGTGAAATCAAAGTGTCCACTTAGGAAGCAACACTGATTGACAATCAATTTCACATACTGATGTGCACATTCAGTTTTGTACAGAACAAAGTATTCAGTTAGAATATTTCATTCATTCAGATCTAGGATGTGTTATTTGAGTGTTCCCTTTATTTTTTCTTGAGCAGTATATATGCATGTCTGTTTGTTTGTTTATTGTCAAACAAGTATAAAATTATAGTTTGTATTAACATAACAAAGTATAAAGAAGTGATAAAAAGAATAATAGGACAGAAGGACAGGGATGGTAAGCAAATAGTGCGCTTAAGCATGCCCCTTACAGATCTCTTAGAAAAGGAGAGTGGTCAACAGTAGATAATTTAAGGTTGAAGATTTTGGGGTTAGGAGAAGATACAACTGAGTCAGGTAGTGAGTTCCAGGCATTGGAATAATAATCGTCAGATGTTCTGAATGGGCCACAAAGGAAGGAATTCATGTTGCCTTCTTGGGAGGAAATCACTGAAGAATCCCTTTTGCAATGTAATTGGTAGGCCTTCAAGATTTGGAGTTTTTTTTTTCTTTTGTGTTTAATTTAGTTTTGAAATGATATGGTTCTTTTGATGTGGTGTCTTGTGCCTTGTTTTCTTTCACTGCGACAGAATTACCAGTGGATAAGGGAAACTTTCAGAATGGCAAATACAGTGTCATCCCAAAGGTACTTTTTTTAAAGAGGCAACTGGACTTTTTTTTAATTTGAATACATTTTTGCTTCTCATCCAAGAAGCTTCTTCAGCTGAAGAAAGTTCAGTTGCCTCTTGAAAAAAAGCACCTTGGGACAACCATGACCTGGATGACTGAGAATCTCCATAGACATTTAAATATAATCTACCTTCCACAGCAGAGAGAAACAGATGTGACAATATGTTGTGTTCCCATGTATGAGGGGTTACATGACTTTCCCACATACATATACAGGGACACTTGTTTTAGCTTATTTTCATTACTTTGTTCTGTTTTTAAACAATTTGCTTGCTTGTTAATTGTGCAGCTGATATCTAATAGTCTGTCAGCCATGAATAACAGGTTGATTTGATTCATAATGGATGCTGTCACTTTATCTCAAGAAGGGGAGGGGGTGGGAAAACATGTGGATTTCAACATGTTTGCAATATGCTTATACAGTATATGGTTTTAAATAACTGACTATCTATGCACATCTGTCTATAAGTTTGAAATGTTATAGCTAGGACTTGGGGGAAAAGATTTTAAACTTTAATCTGGTTTTAATTTGTGTTATCAAAGAACAGGTCCTCTTGAGTAGGTGAAATGTAACAAATCCGGTCCCATTCTCAAGATCTTGTTTTGGATCCTTGAAAGGTTTTGTTTGCCTATTTTGATTATTTATTCAGATGCGATATTTCTAGTTACATTGCTACCATAGTAGATGGTGTAGTATGTTATTTTGATCGTAAACATTTAAAAGTATACTTAAAAGTTAAAGACGATAAAGAGAGAAACCATAAGAATCTATAAGAATGCTACAGACATTGGTTATAATGAGGAAGAAGAAAGAGAAGTGTGAGCTATAATTTCAAGACTTATTATACAGTATGTCTTTGCCAAAATCCATTTAGTGGATGGAAATGGTGGGAATTAGTTGACTGCCTACTTAAAATGACATTTTCTCCTTTAGATAAACAAGTGGATTTAGATCTGGAAAACAAAAAAAAACAATTTATTTTGTGGCCTTGGCTATATTTAAGAGACTGCTATACTTCCATGATCTGTTAACGTTATTAAAAATCTACTTCACTTGTAATGGTGGAAAACAGCTTTTACAACTGAATACCATAGTGCTCTGAGTACATACTCAAAAGTAAGGCATTGAGCTAAATTTGAATTTCTTCATATAGAATTGCAACCCAAAAATTTCATAAAGTTTGGAACAAATAGAAATATTTTGGATTTTTTTTCTAATTGAAAGCTTTTCTCTTGCACTCTATAAAACATATTAATTTTACAATTAAGTGAACTGAAAGACAATCATCAAAATCATTGGAGCATCAAATACAGAACTGATTATACCAGAATATAGAGCTAAAACCATACATATTTGTAATATCCAACAACATGATATACCTTTACTTCTCATAATATCTTTTACTACAATTATGATTAAATGAAGATGTATCTTTAAAAGATTTTAAATGTATGTTTTATAAATTGTACAAAAAAAATATATCCCCTGGACTCAGGAATACCTAAAATACTCTTACTTATTAGGAAAGTCTCATGCTGTGTAGCAGTTGCTGATGACATGAATAGGGGAAAGGCATTGGTAGCAAGCAGAAATAGTAGTATGATGATTGAGTTAAGCCAGAACCTGTTATCCTCTAGCTATATGTCCTCTACTTATTTAAACATCAGAGAAATAGGAACTGTCCATATCCTGTTGAGAAAGATGGATATATTTGCAAATCTATTTATTTTAACTATCATGTTTGCAGTGATGACATTTTGTTATGTCCTACTTCTGTCAGCAGAATAAATACTAAAATGTTTTTATTAAGTTCTTTAATTGCTTATTAGATTTATAATCTGTTTTCTTTTAAACATGCATATCCTATGGGCAGCAAGCAACCCTGGACAGTTAGTAATGCAGCCCCACAAGCATAATAAACTTTTAATATTTTGTCCATGGTTGAATCTGGACTTCAATTTGTGTGGAAGTTACCACTGTATACCACAATTTTACCAAATATGCTGGAGATCATTTGGAGCAATTTTAGATGGAATATAGAGGGAAGAGATGAAAACATATTCCATATTTTCAGACACTCTACTTATACAGAAATTTGTTTATCTTACATTAATTTATTGCATTTGCATCTCATCACATTCCCATAGAATTCTCAGCAGTTTTACAAGAATGGAAACATTAAAAAATCTATAATCCAGTAAAATCAAAAATCTAAGGCACAAACTAGAAAAACCTGAGTCCCAAAACAGGAAACAGCTAGAAAATAATCTAGAGAAGACAGGTTTCAAGCCCCAAACACTCTTCAGAAGAGCTCCATCTTCAACTGAGAGCAAGGTATATGTCTCTTGAATCTTGTGATTCTAAATATACTTTCTAATCATTATGAATACCTCAATTTACCAACAAGTTGAAATTTGACATCCACAGAATTCAGTGAGCTAGGATTTCTAGAAAAGGAAAAGAGTAATTTATTTTCAATAATCTAAACAAAGTTAATTGGTCTCCATTAAGATGTTTCTAACACCAAACCTGGCAAAGCTGAAATGAACTGTAATAGGGTTCAAGAGGCAACTGGACTTTCTGGTTCTTCTTTGAAGACATTTCGTTTCAGAAGAAAGATAATAAAGCCAGATTTTTATCCATTAATATGATCTTGAACAATATAAAATATATGAATCTGCAGTTACGTGCAATATATTGCAGTAAAAATCCAGTGTTTACAACATTATAACATCTCTAAGTTAAACAATATTCTATTTGATTTAGATGCAGATATCTATCATCTATATATCATTTCTCTCTAATTTTTTAATCTTTAATTCAGTTCAGATTTTTCAATTTGTAATTTTTAAGGAAACTCCAAAACGTTTTTTCCCTGATAACATGTTTTTACACCTTCCCCATTTCTTTTGCAAGCTGTTTTTTTCTAAGTCAATATATTTCAAACAAAATTTTTAAAAACTGGCATATTTGCACATTTTTACATTTGAAATAAACTTGTGGAGACATCCAGGAGAAGCTTCCAAATCAGTACTGCATGCCCATCTTTAAAAAATGAAGCCGCTTTAATAGTTTGAGAAGAAGGACTTTGTGGTTAGTCAGATGGATTCTGAATATTTAATTTCAAAGAATTTGTGCAATAATTATTATCTTTAAAGTTTGTTATTGGGTCTTCTTATTGCCTGTATGGAAAGCAAGCTGTCAGACTAGGCGGGCCGTTGATCTAATTTTGCATGGCAGTTCTTAGGTCACATTTTATTCAGATCTTACCTCCTAGTATACAATAATTGCTAATGTTTTACATTGTAACTTTTTGATGTTATATATTTGGATTTTAAAGTTTAACCTCGAGGAAGATGTGGTGAAAATTAGCATAAACTGGGAGAAATTCCAAGGCATGTCACTACCCCAGCCTAAATTGCTCTTTACTGCTCTTCAGCAGCATATTTCATCTTTACAGGTAAATGTTTTTTATTAAGCACCTTAAATCCTCTACACTACTTTTAAAACTGATGTATTTGCAATACTTGCAGCTAACTATGTGAAAAACCATAAGTTCTTCACTTTTTAAAGGTCCTGTTTTAAGATAACAGGTTTATTGGAATTATTGTGGAAATAATATTGCAAGCTGTTCCGGTTGAGTAGATTGGGAAAATGCATTCCTGTTGATTTCTGCACTTCCACCGTAAATGCAGTACATTTGTATCTGGGGTGGTTATAATTAAGCAATAACACGGCAGGTGTATGTCACGCTAGGATAATGATTCCATGCGTTGGGTGAGTTCTGCCAGTTTGTGGAGTGCTTTCAGTGGATCAAGAAGTGACATTATCCCAGCATGATGCATCCTGGTGTATGTGTGTATTAGCAATTAACTTTAGTGCCAGCAAAGATCTTTTTAAAATAACTTTTTTTTGTGCCTAATGTTTCATCTTATCAAGTAAATAGTTTCAGGGTTACATCATTTTCATTTGATGCTTTTTAATTTTTATTAAAATTAAGTTGCATTCTTTTTATCTTGGATCAATTACTAACGCGAAACTTATGGCCTCAGCCTAGTGCTCAATGAGAATATATCCATAATTGGTTTGCTTTCCTGTTGAATTAGAATGTAATATATCAGCAGCATCTCCTATGACTACTCCATTGGGGGAAAAATACCACATTATTGGCACCATTTAAGTCTGTTCATGGGGAACAGTAATAGTGGAATATTTGTCTATTATACTCTAAATGTACACATTAAAGTAAATAAGATTGATTGGAGATTGAGCAAAAACTAGTTCTTGTGTTGTTCTTTAAATATAATTTTTACTTCTATAGAACAGTTTTATTATTTTCAAAATAAATAATAATGCATGCTGAAACTTCTGTAGATAGGCATAGCGTAAAATCCTGTTTTCAGAATTTCCTGACAATGGGAACAAGAGACAAATGGGAATAGCTACTTTCATACACCTTGTTTGTATTGTTTGAAAGTATTCTTCATGATTGTGTCATTATTCAGTCTTTTTAAAACATAGAGGCATTAAAGAATTGTGAAGCTTTCATTTTTCCTGTATTTTATGACTTAGTAGCAAACACTTAAAAAAAAGAAAATAGGGTTTTAAAATTAAAATTGAAGGAAGTATAGTAATAAAGAGCATTTGTTTTTCAAATATTGGCTTCCCTGGGATAGGTATGAGTCTGGAACAGGATATTTACTTTACTGCCCTTTCAAGTGGGGATGCTGTCAGTGATGTAATGCTAAAGCAAAACCTTTAACAGAATGAGAGTCTTGGCTCTCATAGAAAAATACTTAAGCCTTAGTGTTCCGAATAAGCATTTGAATGACATGTAAATTAAGTGGTATTGGTGCCAAAAGCCGCTGCTTTGATTTGGTACAAAATAGATGAGTAACAGACAGATTTGCTCTGATAGTCTGGGCTCTCTAGAGGGTTTTTTTTTTAATACACAGATTAGTAAAAGACAGTGATGGAAAGGGCAGTGACACTTTGAGTTGGGGTATTTCAATTCTTATTTGATTAGATTATGTAGACAGTAATGAGAACATATGGTCTCTGAAATTATTTTAAGGAGTTTAAGAAATCCCAGGATTTATATGAAAATAAAACATGTTCTGTTGCTTTAAATCAATTCTTTTTCTCTCCTATTACCTAGCTTTTTATAGAAAAACTTCAGCCTTTGATTAAAGAAGAAAATACTACGCCCATTTATAATTTTAGTAAGTCAGAAGATGGACATTTTGCAAGTAGTTCAGATATAATAGATAAAGACCTACAGAAGGAAATGAAACATACAGCCAGTGACTCTACAAATCTGAAAGAAGCTCCTTTTGGTTTTGACCCAGAAGTCGTTCAGATAAAGGCTGGGAAAGCTGAAGTAAGTGAATGTAGGACCATTTCTTTCTATTAAGTCAAAATCCTTTCGATAGGAATGGCAATAATGAATATACTAAATGCAAGTCATTTCTTACCTGCAGATTGAAAGACGAATATCAGCCTTCATTGAAAGGAAACAAGCTGAGATCAATGAAAACAATGTCAGAGAATTTTGCAATGTTATGGATTGTAATCAAGGTAGCTATGCAGCCATACTTTTTCTTACAACATCACTGTTTTTTCTTCCCTCCTCCCCAATAAAGACTACCACTAAAAATGGAGCTAGATTACCTATTAACAGTGAGAAAGGTACCAATTAAACAAAAATTAGATGTTTTTATTTCTCTTTAGATCTATACCATTTATAATAAAACTGCATTGATACCCCACCCCTAAGTTATTTTTTTCCAAGTATATGTCTATGGAAAAAGCACCTCTGGGATTTCCAAGTATATGTAGTCTTTATTTATTTATTTGTACTTATATGTCGCCCAAATCCCAAAGGTCTTTTAGGCAGTTTCCTAGAATAAAATGCAGCTTATATGCATTTTTATATAGGACTTGGAGTGTACCGCAACTTATATGGGAGTAAATCCCACTGAATTTAGAACCAAACTCTGGAATAAAACAAAAAATACTGATTCATTTTTCAAGAAATGTATTAATGCAGTGAATAGAAATAAAATATTTCCAAACCTAAATTTTGATAAAAAATATAAAACCTTGTTAAAAATAAGAGAAACCAAATTCCATTTAGCCTATGTCTTAATAGTATTCTAAATTACTCCAAATTAATTTTGCTTAAATGTAGAATTTGCTAATTTGACCATTAAAATTTTGTTTTTAATGACTACCATTTATTTAGACCAAGCTTCTAGCAAGAATGGTATTTGTGAAATTCACTTAATGAATTTCCTAACCAAACATTGATATGATGGATGGCCATTATACAAAAGTCTGTTTTTACAGTAACATTTCATTCAAGCTGTACCAGTGAGCTCCGATCTTATTACTAAACTGTCATATTTCCAGATTAAGAGTCTTATTTGCTCGATATTAAAAATTCGATTCTAAAATAAAAGATAGAAATTTTATAACCACATTATGACTATTAAAATGAGTTAAATAAAATCCAGTAATCAAATTGTACACACAATTTGCTAGTTATAAATCAAACCAAAAACAAATAGTGACTCATGCATGATGCAAGCCATTTTCTTCTCAGAAACAAAACAAGACTCCTCGAAAGAGAACATATATACCTTTCCTATCACAAGTGGTTTTCATTTCTGAAAATAAACATATTTGTTTCCAAACCAAAAATATCTGTTAAAATAATTTATTAATTATGAAGTTCTTTAGGTAATATATAACTTAACAGAAATGAGCACTATGTTTCTTGCTAAAATCTTTGTTTCTTTACTTAGAGAAAGTATCCAAATTGTGATTTTCAGTTCTAAAAACTAACAGATTTTTTTATCTCCATCTATTGTACATAAAATATATTTGTCTCAAGTAAATTGATTATTTAATAATGCATATTTTATTGTATATTCTAATGTGTATTTGGTAATATTGCATTTTGAAATATGCAGGGTTTTGTAAATATAAAAAAGTTTAAGTTTGTTTACATTTTCACCAGTATACAATTCTGTGCCTAAACATTTGGACTAAACCTTACAGACTTCAGTATGATTTTCCTTGGGCAGCGATATATTACAAGAGTCTGCAAAATTATTTCAATCCTGTGTATAAATGAAAAGTAGTAAAAAACACTTTTCATATAATCCTAGTAAAAATATAACTGTAGACACATCAGAATTATTATTGTTATCTTCTGTATCTGACAGAGTAAGTATGTAATTAAAGTAAGGTAAGTGTGATCAGACAACATATCAAGGCCATAATTATTTATATCCTTATAATTTTAGTACATCTATTGAATTAATCCATGGTGTCTTGTAGCTTAGGCATAATTTCTGAATTCAACCAATATTTCTCACTTAGTTGAACATTTGGAATGACTTCTGAGCTCTCTAAGTAGTTGAAATAATGATTTTTTTGTTCAAAACATCTTTAGAAAACAGCTGTGCTAGAACTGATGCAGTGTTTACACCTTATCCAGGTTTCAAAAGTCATGTGAAGGGTAAGTACTATTATATCTTTCTCTGACCATTTTTCTAAGAGCTAATTAATAAAGGCAACAGAGGCCTCTTCAGTTTCATTAAATATATTTTTGAACTAATTTCACTGTATTCTGTATTCACTGTGTTCATGTTCCTTTCTTTATGTATTTCAAAACAAATTACTGTTGCTAAGTGTTTATCTTAGATTCTGTTAATTTGATAAGCCAATAGCAAGCCCTTTCCCAGCTTCAATAGACTTAATATCTTTATAATTAATGTGTGCAGAAAGAAATACTGAAAAAGTTCATGGAGGAAAGTGTTGAATAATCGAAGAGGTTATAAGACTGCAGATTTAAGTACACCAACTAACTTTTGCTGAATTTAAATTTTTGCTTTATAACAAATGTAATAAATAAATAAATAAACAAGCTGTGAGTATTTTAGCTAATGATCATGGGTCAAAATTCTTTTCCATTTCATTTGGTTAGTTCAAATTTTCCATTTTGAGACTTTAATTTTTTAAAGAAAAATTGTTATTTTAAAAATTTTCCTTTTTGTATTGTAACTGTTGTACTACATTTGAGCTTTATTGTATATTGTGGTCATATTTGACTAGCTCCTTTAATTTATGTTAATAAACAGTAACAATAACATTAAATCAACCATTTTGGGATCACAGAAGAGAAATGAGATTGAAAATTTTAATTAAATAATTTAGTTGCTTGCTGCTTTAAATAAAGGACATAAAAATTCAGACAGTAACATTTTTATTATTATTCTACCATGAAGAAATTGTCTAAAGTGCCCTTTTTGTGAGCTATCATGTGAAGCAGATTTTTTTTTTCAAAAGTCAACTGGACTTTTTTTGTTTTTTGTTTTTGAAGACATATTACTTCTACTCCAAGAAGCTTCTTCAGTTCTGAAGCTTCTTTGAGAGTTGACATGTAATTCAAAACACTTAGTTGGATTCACATTGTGCTAAGTGATGGTACATATCCATTTTATTTTGGTTTAGTATCTTGGTGAACCTAACCACTATCATGTATTATTTATTTATTTATTAGATTTATAGGCCGTCCCTCTTCTCATGGACTTGGGGCGGCTTACAAGGCTAAATTCAATATAACAATAGGAATAATTAATTATGAGCAATTAAAAAAATTAAGAAAAATACAAAACCCCAAGTATAAAACAGTAATTCACACTATTGGGCGAGCGGGATCTATTGCTCACAGTCCCAGGCTTGCCAGCATAGATGCATTTTCAACAGGCAAGGAGAGTGGGGGCGGTATGAATCTCCGGGGAGTGTTGGTTCCAGAGGATTGGGGCCACAACAGAGAAGGCCCTTCACTGCAGACCCACCAGTTGGCATTGTTTGGCCAATGGGACCCAGAGAGGGCTGACTCTGTGCCACCTAACCGGTCACTGGGATAAGTGAGGCAGAAAATGGTCCTGTAAATAATCTGGTCCAATGATAACTTATCATTTAGCATGTTGAATAGCTAGAAATACATTTCTACATAACTGGCTATAATTGGCATATAGAAAAATGCATAGTACAACTGATTATTTTGACAAACTCTTTTTCTTTTTGAAATGTAGCAATATTTCAAGGCACGAATTATACAAAACAGGAATGTTCAGTTTTTTTAAAAAAAAGAAAATAGTAAATCTAGATAAAATACCTCTCACTGGCCATTGTAAAAAAAAATAGTCACATATATTTTAAGCAGGAGATAGGTATGTCTAAGATTGATAGCTTCTGTCAGGATATAATATTGGGAATACAGTACATTCCATTTAATCTAATGGGTCTTTCATCTAAAATGCTATGAACAGATGGATTTGCTGGATCCCGTTATTTGGCAAAATATTAACCTTGTACTTTTAAAAATCCTAGTTTCTCGAGTTATAAATACTTATGGACCTCAAACTAGAAATGAAGATGCCCAGGTTTCCAATCTTAATGCCAACACTCATTCTCATGATTGTGGAAATCAAGCAATAGAAGAGAGACTACAGAACATTGAAGCACATTTAAGGTTACAAACAGGTTAGTAGAATGAGTTTATCGTTGAATTCTAATGTTGTAATGTTTTTCAGCAACAGCCAACAAAAGTGTAATTCCATGCTGGGTCTCTTACATTTATACCATAGAATTTTTACTGAGACAAAGATGAGTTGTAAACAGTAAAAGGCAACCATTCGCTGCCCTACTGGAAAGCTCTGGTTGGGGTGTGTGTGTGTGTGTGAAGAGTCGTACACAGCGCTGGAGGCCTGGATTGGAAGCACCCCAGGCATGGCCCACGGCACCTGCAGCCGCTGTCCCTCTCCAGACCTTGGCCTCCCTTTCCCGCAGCCCTCCTGCTGCCTGGGTCCAGCCTACGGCAGCCTGGGCTCCAGCAGCGCCTCACCGGTCTCCTCCCTGGATGCCTGCAGCTCCTTGGCAGACGGGCCGTTACATCAGCCACCTCTCCGACCTGCTTGGCCA
This sequence comes from Erythrolamprus reginae, assembly GCF_031021105.1. Lineage (NCBI taxonomy): Eukaryota > Metazoa > Chordata > Lepidosauria > Squamata > Dipsadidae > Erythrolamprus > Erythrolamprus reginae. The sequence continues at coordinate 71,523,780 of NC_091950.1, forward strand.
GAAGATGCGCCCGCCTCCCCACCTGCTTGAGTCACCCAGGGGCGAGGCAGTTCGAACAGGCAGGGCGGCAGGCGAGTCTACGGAGAGGGGTGGCATACAAATCTAATAAATAAATAAATCTCCTGGCTGAGCAGCTCAGAGAAGTGGTCGATGTAACGGTCCACCCACCAAGGAGCTGCAGGAGTCCAGGGAGAGAGACCGGCGCACTACTGGAGCCCCGGATGCCCTCGGCCAGGCACAGGCAGAAGGAGGGCCACGGGAAAGCAAAGCCAAGGTCTGGAGAGGGGCCAATCTTTTGCGGGGGAGGTGAGGTGAATTGATAACATTGCTATTGAGCTGTTTTAATGAAATATGAAAATATTTAATTCATAAAGTTATTATAGAAATCTACATTGAAATCTAAAGATAATCTATAAAATTTAATCAATGCTTTTGGGAAAAATATATATTTTATACAGCATTTGTATAAAATATTAAGGAACTCTAGATATACAAATACACAATATAGCAATACGCTTGTCACAAAGAAGACCATAATCAAAATAAAATAAAATTCCTGCATTTAGAATCATTGTGCAAGAACCCCCAGAAATCTAGCCATTTTAATATTCCTGTTTTGTTGAACAGGAAATTTATATCTTGGAGAAATTGGACCTTGTTAATTTTCAGGTTGGGTTCACAGTTATATTTGGAACCATGTACATAAAGAATGGACAAAGTTTTATGATGTCCCAGCAATTTGTTGCATTAGAATATTATTGTTTTGGGCCCTGTCTTTCTCCTTTATTCACATCTTGGTTGGAAAGTCAATCCTCCTCTGAAACCTCCCATTTTTATTTTTTAAAATTGTCCTAGTCACAACATATTTTTGATGCTTCTCCTTTTCAATACTTCACTGTAGGTGGACCAGTGCCAAAAGATATTTATCAGAGGATAAAAAAGCTTGAAGATAAAATTCTTGAATTGGAAGGGATGTCTCCTGAATATTTTCAGTCTGTGGTAAGTAATGTTATTAAGTCTTGGAACCTTGTTCTGAATGTCTTGAATGGGGATGTGTATATTTGGATCCAGAGTTTTCGAAACAGCCTTGTTCAGTTGGTATGAAGTGATAGCTCTGCATGGTGATTTCCATCAAGGTCAATTGGGCTATTAGCAGACACGGGGAATTTTATGTATACACTGGGAAATTCATGGGGCGTTGTTTCAATAAGATTGATTAGCTTTTTAAAAGTGTTCAAAGTGTTTTCCTCTTATATAGCTGTGATGATTTTATCATAAGAGCTGATCTATCAAACGGCTACACATGCACCACACTTGTAATACAAGTGTAAAAAACCAGTTCAGTTGAAGGAAGTTAACAGTTAAAAAATTAACACATTAAACAAAAATCTTTTTCTCTAATTTGCTTTTTTTTTACAGAGAAGTGGGGAGGGGGAGAGAGAGAAAGAGAGAGAAGACTGAGCAACATGCATTGAATCCTTTCAGAAAGATTAGAATAACAATGATAATTTACATAGTAGAAGCACTTCGTTCCTTATCTAAAGAGAGATGAACATGCCCCCTAGAAACTTTAGGTTACATAAAAAAAAAATTAACTGCTCAATAATTCCCATTCATAAAAATATACACCTCTTTCTAGAGGAAAAGGATAGTTACTTTTTATTAAAACTGTAGTACCATTGGTAATGACATATTGCATATTTGGTTTTTTAACAGAATTTGTCTATGAAAAAAAGAAAAATTCAACAAAATCAAGTGAGTTTACTTGTTACATTTATATGTGCTTATAGTTACAAATTTAGAGATGCTTTTATAATCCAGGAAATAGAGGGTGTATCTTTAATTTATTCAGAATGTTATTTCTGTCTCATCACCCAAATGGTTACATGTGTTTTCTAGTTTGTCTTCTTACAATATTAACGTAGGAGTTAAATTTGCTTGACAGGCTTAGAAACTTTCTTGTTAGGGATGTTTAAATTTGGTTCTCAGATATGCCAATTTAATTAAACAGCAGTTGTACCATAATTTTCCAGGTATCATTAGTGCTGGTAGGTACAGTTCTCATAATAACTCACTTATGTAGTCAACTCACACAAAAAAAGCAACATTTTGCAATTGCCTGTTGTGTGTCTGGTGCTTCCGATTCAGTGAAGGTAAAAAGGTGTTTTAGATCATGCAGCATTACAAGAAAAGTGAAGCTACTTTTAAACAGCTACAGATGGAGTTGTGTGGCTGTTCCTATCCCCTGTAGAACTTTTTCCAGGTTATTACTGAAGCATTAATTAGCAGTTTCATGGATTCCACACAAATTTGAATTTGACTAAAACAGTTTTTATTGAAGTAATTTTCTTCAAACTACAGTGGTACCTCTACCTAAGAATGCCTCTACTTACGAACTTTTCTAGATAAGAACCGGGTGTTCAAGATTTTTTTGCCTCTTCTCAAGAACCATTTTCCACTTACAAACCCGAGCCTCCAAAACTGTAACCAGAAAAGGTGGGGAGAAGCCTCTGTGGGGGGCTCTCTAAGAATCTCCTGGGAAGAAACAGGTCCAGAAAAGGCGGGGAGAAGCCTCCATGGGGCCTCTAGGAATCTCCTGGGAGGAAAAAGGGACTCCAACCTCCCTCTGGTTTCCCCAATTGCACACGTTATTTGCTTCTACATTGATTCCTATGGGAAAAATTGCTTCTTCATACAAACGTTTCTACTTAAGAACCTGGTCACGGAACAAATTAAGTTAATAAGTAGAGGTACCACTGAATTTTTTTTTTTCTAAGATTGGTTTTCGATTTATATGGTCAGTAATTTTGTTTGGTTCATTCATTTGAAAATTTTTAATTGACAAAGTCTTTTTCTGTGTTCTGATACTAAACATTTTAAATTTGTCATGGAGATTTTCTTGCTCTAGCCATTAGTATTTAAGTCAGGCATTAACTTTGTATTCATTAGAGCTACACAATATTTCAGAAACAATTTAGAAAATTATTGAAGCATAAGAAAGCATGGATGTAGTGCCTGTGCCTTTTAAAGCTGTTTCCCCTGCCTCGGGATTTCTAGCTGCTTTCTTTAATTGCCGTGTAATACTGACAAAAATGTGGCTGCTTTAAAAAGTTGTGGGCAGGTGCTAAGTTTCTATTCAGATGCACCTTTATGGAATTAAATCCAAAGTTTTGACAGATTTGACACCCATGTGACTCTCATACACATATATCTAATGGTAGCTTCAGTGCTATTGTTACTTTGAATTACAGCTCTTTTTAAAAATTAGTTTTGATGTTAGCTGAAGACCACAACATAAAATCAGGATTTATATTATGGTCTGAAATCTAAGTTTAAATTACTTTTGGCACCAAAGTAATCTTAGATTCCAGACCATGATATTCTTTAAATTAAGGAAGCTTTGAAACTAATGGGGAAGATTGTAAATATGTTGTTCATCCTTTTTCCAGAATATTAACTCCATGCGCTCTCTCAAATTATTTCTTAATTTAAATATTTTTGCTACTAATTCATGATACTAAGCGCCTGTCTTTTCCTGAATGGCAGAACTATACCCTGACTGAACTTGATGAGAAGATCAACGCACTCAAACAAACATTGCTAAGAAAAACAAATGAAGGGATGCCCAAAGTGGTAAATCAGTTTTTTGATTATTGCAATAAGACTTCATTATGCTTTCATGCATATTTAATCTTTTTAGGCAGAGTACTCTAAATCTAGCTTTTATGATGGAAACTAAATATGCACATGAATTTATCTAATTCTTATTGGAAACTTGGAGTAAGTAAGCCATTACTTATCTAGACTGAAAAATGAAGAATGTTTAGGAAATAGCATTATAAATATCTCTTTTCCATTAATGGGAAGGTGGATCTGTGGAATTTTTAGTAGGGGGGGAATATTTTGTTTTTATGTTTCATGCGCTAATAATAATGACGGAACAAACAAATGTCTGTTGAAATATAATTTGTAAGGAGTGTTACTAAAAATGTGACTGTTTATTTCACAAAGCTACAAAATAACTGAAGAAAAAGACTGGTTAATATGAAATGTTCATGGTACCGTTAAAGAGATGAGGATTTTCCTGGTGGAGAGGAAGAGGCTATTTGTAAGAAATTTCTTCATTCACTAATAGCTTATTCTGTATGAAATTCATACAGCATTTTAAGAGAAGCAGTACAGTGTTCCCTCGATTTTCGCGGGGAAAGCGTTCCAAGACCACCCGCAAAAGTCGAATTTCCGCGAAGTAGAGATGCGGAAGTAAATACACTATTTTTGGCTATGAACGGTATCACAAGCCTTCCCTTAACACTTTAAACCCCTAAATTGCAATTTTCCATTCCCTTAGCAACCATTTTATCATCATGTTTATTTATTTATTAAAGTTTATTAAAAAATATTTATTAAAGGCAGATGAAAGTTTGGCGATGATATATGACATCATCAGGCGGGGAAAACCGTGGTATAGGGAAAAAACCCATGAAGTATTTTTTAATTAATATTTTTGAAAAACCGTGGTACAGACTTTTCATGAAATTCGAACCCGCGAAAATCGAGGGAACACTGTACTCACCAAGGTATACACATCCCTGTCCAATCAAATGATGCCAACAGTCATCCCAGCCAATGATTGACCACACTTACTGGGTTTTTTGAAATCTAAAGATTAAGTGTTCTCAGTTTGTTGTGAGTAGGTTTCTGCAGGCAAGGTATACACTTGTCTGGGAGGCCAGTACTGAAAGAAGGAAAAGGGGTAGTTACATTCTGAGACCTTCATAAAGACCTCAGAATGTAAATTTCACCATTGTCTGCTTAATCCCTCACCTTCCTGCCAGTAAATTTGTGCTTTGGCCTATTATTCTCATATCACAATATTTCTTTCCTCCTCCCCAGAGTGCTATGATAGGTATAATAACAAATTTAGAGTAAGTAAGTAAAGTACTTTTCCAAAACAAATATTTATCCCAAAGCAGTGGAAGATTTTGAGTAAATATTTTTTCCCCGTTTTTTTCTGAAGGTGGACATGATTGAGGGGAATGAGTTGGATCCCAAAACATCTTTGAAGGACTAATGTTGAAGTTATCACATTCAAACTTCGATGGAAACTACTTTCATTATGAACTACCATGTAAAATGTGTTCTTTTCTTCAACAATTGATTAGAGTGAGGAGCATTGACACATCTTGCCGTCTCCAAAATGTGCCTTTTCTTCTTCTTGCAGATTTCAGTAAAATTAACCAGGCTATATATCAGTGACTTGTAACTAATACGTTCAGGTATGTCACAATTAAACAAGATTGGGGAATATATATATATATATTCCTCCCCATCCCAAACACCAAGTTTCTCTTTGTCTTTAGTGTTTTCCCTTTAGAGAGAGAAAAAGGGCAAATCCTTATTTGCACAAGGGCAAATAATTCAACAGGAAGAGTTTCTGAGGCAAGCATGCTTGTAGTTGTGGCATGTGTTTTGTTATTTCCATCTGATCTCCTTAGGCTTGAATGGCTAATAATCATAGCTGCTATAGCAGCTCTTTAATCAACTTACTTCCAGGCTAAGTTCAAGGTGTTGCTTCTTACGTTTAAAGATGATGGCAAATCTTGCCAAAAGGGATTGTGTGCGTGTGCTAGCAAGCGCGCATGGGCCCACACCCATTTCCTCCCCCCATGCATGCACACACGCATGCTGCGCATGTGCATAATCCCTCCCCCCATGCATGCCCATAGGCCTCATTGAAGCCTGGGACTGTGAAAAAAACAGCCAAATATTTAATTCCACTTATCTGGACAGTAGACTGGAATCTGTAAAACAGCTTCTACTTTGGATGCCATAACCTTTGGAGCAATAGTCCATTTTTATAAGGAGCTAATTTACACGTAGGACTACCCCCAGCCATGGAATATTGTCCCTAAGGAGCTGTGAGAGTTTCCATTGGCTTGCATTCTCTCTTGATTAAACAATGCTACTGTTTTTTTGGAAGTTTTGATATAATTATGATTGTCTAATGCAATTCAGTTTAAGCGACATGCATTATAAAGCACTAAATAAAAATATTGAAGAACAAAATTGAATAGAAAAAAAGAGAGAAAACAAAGTATTACACAGATGTGACAGGTTTTAATGGAATTTGGAGAAGGCACACAGTGATAGTGATTAATCACAGTTGACTCTGAGCCAATCAGCTAATGTATTTCAAAGTTTAAGTAATAATTTGGATAATAAATTTGGAGGAAAGAAACTTGCAGTCTGCAGAGGGATAGGAGTGAAGGATGTCTCAACCCATCATATCTTTTTTTTTTAAATGACTTTTGCCTGACCTTCTAGCTCAGGGATATCGAACTCGCGGCGTTGCAGCGGTGTCATGTGACATATCGGGATTCCCCCCCCATTGCTCAACCGGGCAGGAGTAGGGCCAGCATGGGACACATCTGGCCTGCAGTCCGCAAGTTTGACATCCCTTTTCTAAGTGGTCATCAGTAAGTAATGTATGTGGCTCCCTTAATATATAGAAAATATATAGAATTTTATATTTGGATCAAAACCTCCTCTATCATCCATGCTCCACACCTGAAGATGATGGATACATATGAAAATTACATTTCTCAAAATAATTGGATTCTCAGTAGTAGATCCATATATTTACATTGCCATTAGAGCTTTTGTCTAGTAGCAAGAGATCCCACAAAGAGCCATCTAAAAGGTTTAGCATTACTCTTTTATTCTTCTGTGTAAATTGAAGCAGTTGTAACATATATTGAGCAATAATTTTTTGCACACAAAGGGATTCTGCCTGGCATAATTTAAGATGTATACCTCCTCCACACTTCATACTATTTCAAACCATAGAGCTGTAGGGGTTTTTTTCTATGTCATAATCTCACAGGCCTGTGAATTAGATTCTGAATTATAACTGGAGTGTATTTGAACATTCTTCATTTTACACACAATAGTAGCACCCTTTATTTGAATCTATACAAGCGATTCAATGCTTATAAAATCAGTATCCAAGGGAAGAGGATAATTATTTTTGCCCTCTTCAAGTGTGTGCTTTGATGCCAGAGAATGGAAAGGGTGGTTTCTCATCTGTATTAACAGAATAGGAAGAACACTAGAATTTCACAGCCTAAACTACAGGACAGAACATTTTTACAAAGGAGCAAAGTCAGCTTTCCTCCATGGGTTGCAGTTACCTATGTGCAGCTTCAAAGAGCCATCAGTACTGGTTTGGTTGTTATTTATTATGTCTGTTTTTACAACATCTTTCATTCCTAACAGAATAACTGTTAATAACCCAATTGTCTGGCTTGCATTCTTGTTCTTTGTTTTATTTTGCAAACTGTCCAACAGTAATGATATCATCAGGATGGCCTATACATTTCACAAAAAAGCAAATAAATAAATGACCACATCATCTCGTTTTGTAAAAGCCATTTGAAATCATTACAATTTGTACTGTTTAAAAATAGTATTTTTTTAAAAAAAAAATCCTATTTGAATACTGAAGTATTCCCGATGGGTAATATAACATATTGATTGGTCTTATGTTGTTGTCTAATTCTGGAATATCTGCTTTGCAGTCAGTTCTTCAGGGAAAGGAGTGGTTCATCTCTAGGAGACTAATTTTCTATAGCTGAGTGCAGGATTTTAATAAATAAACCCAAAAGTGAAGTGCCTATTTGAACAGCCCTCATATCAGCAGGAAATATGAGTGGCTTGGGAAATTTGAACCATTCAGTATTCTGTCTAATATTGTTAAGAACAGTAATAGATTTTTTTCCCTCAATAAACATAAGTGATCTCTTTGTTTGATTTTAATTAAGGAACTGTACTACCACTGAGTAGTTTTCACTCCTAAATGCTAAGCAAATAATTTAGAATAAAAACTTAGAGGTAAGCAGATTTTAAATAAATAAATAAAATTATGCTTGTCAAAGAAAGAACACACACACAGAGAGAGATCTCCCACTGGACCAACCCTACCATTAGTCATGGTGAGTCAATTCTTAAAGCAGCACGAAGAGGACATATAATAGAAAGCTTTTTATTGGGTGGAATTAGGGTTGCTGGAAGTGGGCTGCAGAAATCTAGACAACCAGGAGATGGCAGCAAACAGCTCTGCTGCCATCTAAAGATCATCTGGAATATTACAGTCCAGGTGTAGAAGGACTACAGAATGGTAAGTGTGACTGAGTTTGACCTAAACGATTCTAAGAATGTGCTTCCCTCAAGTATGGTACAAGTTGATTTTCCCCTGTTGCTGATTTTAATTAAAACCCACGTTAAAATCATTTTTGAATAAGGGAAATTTCAAATTCTTACCACCACTATGGGCATAAACTTGTCAGTTTTGAAGAATACAGTCAAGTAACACATTTCAAAACAAACAGTTTGTTATTTTAGTGCTGTATAGAAAGTTGGGAAGGAGAGCGATATGGTGGCCTACTGGTGAAGACACTTGCCTCCCATTAGAAGGTTGAGAGTTCAATCCTAGGTAGGGGAAGATGTTTCTCTCTTAGGGGTGGAAAGAAAAAAAAAATATCTGTGAATTCTGCATGGTGTGCCAGTAAATGCTCAGCTTCATCCAGTTGTATTAAGGGATTATAGAGTTATAAAAACCCTTTCCTGGGGGGGGGGGGAATAAAATGTTGGGAGAGGATATAAACTGAATGACCCCCACAATGTACTTTGTTGAATTGATACTGACAGGAGTCTGATCAGATCAGTTGGATTATTAGCCCAGCTAATGGGGGCGGGTAGGTTCGTCATTTCCTTTCTGAATGTATACATAAACATTTACACACATTATCACATTAAATGCACAAGAGGTGGAGATTTTAGAAAAGCGCCTTTGATAAGATGATATCATCATGAAGAGTAGGTGAAAAGGGAGCTATTGATTGGATTCATATCTGGGGAGGTGTTGAGAATGGTGTCACAATGACTTTAGCAAGAATCAAGCCTCTCAAATTCAGTATTGACTCACCATCAGTCAAAAGGCAGCTTTACTCAGAACAGCTTATATCCTGCAACAATACATTTAACATTTCTGCATTGGCCTTTCCCAGTGGTTGGGAAGATTCGATAGGTGGACAAAATGCTAAATCCAGTCAACATCTGGATGATTGCGATGAACAATAATAGTCAAATGACAGAAATGATTCCCCTTTATGGGGAAGGTTGTTGAGAAGGTGGTGGCACTCCAACTCCAACGGTCCTAGGAAGAAGCCGATTATCTAGGCCCTCAACAGTCAGGATTCAGGCCCGGCTACAGCACGGAAACTGTTTTGGTCACGTTGATGGTTGATCTCTGGCGGGCCCGGGACAGGGGTTTATCCTTTGTCTTAGTGCTTCTCGACCTCTCAGTGGCTTTCGATACCATCGACCATGGTATCCTTCTGCGCCGGCTGGAGGGGTTGGGAGTGGGAAATACTGTTCTCCAGTGGTTCTCCTACCTCTCCGGTCGGTCCTAGTAGGTGTTAGTGGGGAGTCAGAGGTCGACCTCTAGGTTGCTCCCTTGTGGAGTGCCTCTGGTCGGTCCTCTCCCCCCTGCTATTTAATATCTACATGAAACTGCTGGGTGAGATCATCCAAGGGCATGGGGTGAGGTATCAGTACGCAGATGATACCCAGCTTTACATCTCCACCCCATGTCCAGTCAGTGAAGCAGTGGAAGTGATGTGCCGGTGCCTGGAGGCTGTTGGGGTCTGGATGGGTGTCAACAGACACCCTGACAAGACGGAGTGGCTGTGGGTTTTGCCTCCCAAGGACAATTCCATCTGTCCATCCATCACCCTGGGGGGAGAATCACTGACCCCCTCAGAGAGGGTCCGCAACTTGGGCATCCTCCTTGATCCACAGCTCACATTAGAGAAACATCTTTCAGCTGTGACAAGGGGGGCGCTTGCCCAGGTTCACCTGGTGCACCAGTTGTGGCCCTATTTGGACTCGGAGTCACTGTTCACAGTCACTCATACCCTCATCACCTCGAGGCTCAACTACTGTAACGCTCTACATAGGGCTACCTTTGAAAAGTGTTCGGAAACTTCAGATCATGCAGAATGCAGCTGCGAGAGCAATCATGGGCTTCCCCAAGTATGCCCATGTTACACCAACACTCAGCAGTCTGTATTGGTTGCTGATCAGTTTCCGGTCACAATTCAAAGTGTTGGTCATGACCTATAAAGCCCTTCATGGCATCGGGCCAGAATATCTCCGAGACCGCCTTCTGCCATACAAATCCCAGCACCCGGTTAGGTCCCACAGAGTTGGCCTTCTCTGGGTCCCATCGACTAAACAATGTCATCTGGCAGGACCCAGGGGAAGAGCTTTCTCTGTGACCGCCCCAACCCTCTGGAACCAACTCCCCCCGGAGATTAGAACTGCCCCTACCCTCCTTGCCTTTTGTAAACTTCTTAAAACCCACCTCTGCCACCAGGCATGGGGGAACTGAGACATTTCCCCTGGGCCTATACAGTTTATGCATGGTATGTTTGTGTGTATGTATGTTTCTTTTTAAATAAGGGGTTTTTAATGACTTTTAATTATTAGATTTGTTATATATTGTACTATTATTGTTGTGAGCCGCCCCGAGTCTATGGAACGGGGTGGCATACAAATCTAATAAATAAGAATAATAAGAATAAGAATTGAGGAGAAGCAGTTAGAGAAATTAGTAAAATACGAAGATCTAAAAATTGAGCTGCAACGACTCTAGCATAAGCCAGTGAAAGTGGTCCCAGTGGTACTTGGCACGCTGAGCTCAGTGCCAAAGGATCTCAGCGGACATTTGAAAACCATCGGAATTGACAAAATCTCCATCTGTCAATTGCAAAAGGCCACTTTACTGGGATCGGCAAACATAATTCACCGCTACATCACCCAGTGGGAAGCGCTCGACTGGTGGTGAAATATGAAATCCAGCATAGTGATCTCGTTTGCTGTGTTGTATCGACATAATAATAATAATAATAATAATAATAATAATAATAATAATAATAATAATATATAAGACTATTGTAATATATAGTTATAGTAATTAATTACCTGGGACTCTACAACTGAAAGCTTGACACAAAGCTTTGATCTAAATGCTATTTGGAGTTGTTCCATAAAATGACATCTTATACTTAAAGAAACAGCATAGCCATGATTGGCAGTTAAGTACACCATAAGATATGGAGAACTTCCTCTAAAGAGAATCCCATTGTAACCCTTGACTGCAGGCATTGAGGCAGAATGCTGTGTGTTCACAAACTCAGCCATTGCTGTGCACCGAATCTCTCAGTTTAAGTAGAAATGGAGAAATACCATGTTGTACAGGAATAATCTGCTTAAACACATTACAAATTGAGATGCACTCCATGCACAGTGATTACACACACAAAAAGTTTCGACCACAAAACTTCCCTTTTATAAGACTTTCATTTTGGAATTGTTGCAAGAGTTCACCCTCTGTGCTTCCTAAGAGCAACCTACTACCCTCTATAGCAGTGTTTCCCAACCTTGGCAACTTGAAGATATCTGGACTTCAACTCCCAGAATTCCTCAGCCACCATTCACTGGCTGGGGAATTCTGGGAGTTGAAGTCCAAATATCTTCCAGTTGCCAAGGTTGGGAAACTCTGCTCTATAGCAGTGATGGCGAACCTTTCTTTCCTCGGTTGCCGAAAGAGTGTGGGCCATGCCATTGCACATGTGCGAATACCCACACTCATAATTCAATGCCTGGGGAGGGCAAAAGCAGTTTCTCCCACCCCCCGGAGGCCCTCTGGAGGCCGGAAACTGACTGTTTCCCAACTTCTGGTGGGCCCAGTAGTTTTGCCCTCCTCAGGATCCAAAGGCTTCCCTGGAGCCGGAGCAGGGTAAAAATGCCATCCCCCCAGAGGCTCTCTGGAAGCCAAAAAACGCCCTCCCAGAGCCTCTTTGAGCCAAAAATATAAAAGGAAATATACATTTATCAAGAATCATGAGGTACAACAATAAATGATTGTCATAGGAAACAAATGCCAGTATGATTGGTACAACAGTGGGCAAATAGCATTGCCTGCATACGGAAAATATTGTATTCGTTGTTACCAGTATAACAATGGTTTATTTGAACCCTACTTTTTATGATTGTTTCTAGATTTGTCCTTCCCAGAGAGGTGAGTGTAAATATAGTATAAAATAATTGGCAAAGGAACAGAGCAGGAGTTGGTTAATCACCTTTATGAATCTTGAAATGAAAAACTGTTTTGTCATGGAACAAAACACTTAGAGCAGAAATGAAAAGAACAGGCATTGTTTCAAACCCATTATTTAGAAATGTCTAATTTTTAAAGGTTAATTAGTGTAATTTACCCATCTTGAGTTATTGAAAAGGTCTGTATATGAACCGCAAACATCAGTGTTCAGACTGTATCACTTTCCCCCCCACTGATTCATCCACATCTGTTTTGCTTTTTATGACCACCTAATTGAACCATAGATTTCTGTCCAGTGCAGATGGTCTTCTGTTCATAACTATTTTCATGCTGCTTATACTATTATTGTACTGAGGTTTATTCAATAGCAAATAAAGGGGGACATAATAATGGCACACATGGTTCAGGTTGGATTGGAGATTAAAATAAATTTGTGAAGGAAATCCACGATAGAAGGAAGGAAATTTTTTATCCCAGCGACCGGTTAGGTCCCACAGAGCCGGTCTTCTTCGGGTCCCGTCAACTAAACAATGTCATCTGGCGGGACCCAGGGGAAAAGCCTTCTCTGTGGCGGCCCCGACTCTCTGGAACCAGCTCCCCCCGGAGATCAGAATTGCCCCCACCCTCCTTGCTTTTTGTAAGCTCCTCAAAACCCACCTCTGTCGTCAGGCTTGGGGGAACTGAACTACCCTTTTCCCCCTAGTCCTATACAATTTATGCATAGTATGTTTGTGTGTCTGTTTGGTTTTAATAAGGGTTTTTTAATTATTTTAAACATTAGATTTGTTACATGCTGTTTATTACTGTTGTTAGCCGCCCCGAGTCTACGGAGAGGGGCGGCATACAAATCAAATAAATAAATGAATGAATGAATGAGTAAATAAATAAATAATTGTTCTTTATAGCCAGTTACTCATTCCAAAATAAATTTCAATATTATGGAATCATAAACTTGCAGCAAGCACTATTGCTAGCACTTTTTATTGACTTATATACCACTTTATATAATTCCTCAGCCACCATTCACTGGCTGGGGAATTCTGGGAGTTGAAGTCCAAATATCTTCCAGTTGCCAAGGTTGGGAAACACTGCTCTATAGCAGTGATGGCGAACCTTTCTTTCCTCGGTTGCCGAAAGAGTGTGGGCCATGCCATTGCACATGTGCTTTTTATCGTGCTTTACAGCTCTCTCTAAGTGATTTACAGAGTCACTATATTGCCCCCAACAATTTGGGTCCTCATTTACTCACCTCAAGGATGGAAGGCTAAACCAACCTTGAGCCTGGTGAGATTTGAACTGCCAAATTGCATGCAGCTAACAGGCAACAGAAGACCTTCAAGGGGAGATTGGACTGCCATTTGTCCGAAATGGTGTAGGGACTCCTGCTTGAACAGGGGGTTGGACCAGATGACCTACAAGGTCTCTTCCAACTCTAATAATTATCTTATCTTATCTTATCTTATCCTATCTTATTTATTTATTTATTGGATTTGTATGCCGCCCCTTTCCGGAGACTCGGGGCGGCTAACAGCAACAATAAAGCAGCGTACAATAGTAGTCTGATGTTAGAAACAATTAAAAACCCATTAATATAAAAGACCAAACATACATACATACATACCATGCATAGAATTGTAAAGGCCTAGGGGGAAGAGGGTCTCAATTCCCCCATGCCTGACGGCAGAGGTGGGTTTTAAGCAGCTTACGAAAGGCAAGGAGGGTGGGGGCAATTCTAATCTTTGAGGGGAGTTGGTTCCAGAGGGCCGGGGCCCCCACAGAGAAGGCTCTTCCCCTGGGTCCCGCCAAGCGACATTCTTTAGTTGACGGGACCCGGTGGGACCTAACTGGTCGCTGGGATTCGTGCAGCAGAAGGCGGTCCCTGAGATAATCTGGTCCGGTGCCATGAAGGGCTTTATAGGTCATAACCAACACTTTGAATTGTGATTGGAAACTGATTGGCAACCAATGCAGACTGCGGAGTGTTGGTGTAACATGGGCATATTTGGGAAAGCCCATGATTGCTCTCACAGCTGCATTCTGCACGATCTGAAGTTTCCGAACATTTTTCAAAGGTAGCCCCATGTAGAGAGCATTACAGTAGTCGAGTTTCGAGGTGATGAGGGCATGAGTGACTGTGAGCAGTGACTCCCGGTCCAAGTAGGGTCGCAACTGGTGCACAAGGCGAACCTGGGCAAACGCCCCCCTCGCCACAGCTGAAATATGTTTCTCTAATGTGAGCTGTGGGTCGAGGAGGATGCCCAAGTTGCGAACGTTCTCTGAGGGGGCCAGTGATTCTCCCCCTAGGGTAATGGATGGACATATGGAATTGTCCTTGGGAGGTAAGACCCACAGCCACTCCGTCTTGTCTGGGTTATCCTACCCTACCCTACCCTACCCTACCTTACTTTATCTTATCTTATCTTATCTTATCATCTTATCCTGGCTCAGTTGTAAACTCATCTTTGCCATAAAATTAGTTTAGAGCAGTAAAATAACTTCCCTGGCATCAAGTGGTCATCCAGATCTTTGTAGTTACCCTTCTATTCCTGTTTCAGATTTAAATTTACTTAAATTCATCACTTTCTGAATCTCTCTCCCAGTGAATTCTATCATCTATTAGAGAAATCCCAAGTTACATTGCTTGCTTTATCCCAAACCACCTTTTAGAGATTCAGGAATGTGTTACATCCCAAATTATGTTTTTCTTCTTTTTTTGAATACCTGCTGGAAAATGTGATTTCTTTTGAGCCTTAGAAAACTAAAGAAATTTGCAACATTTTAAATATATTTAACCATTATTTGCATTCTATGCAAATCTGACTGTCTATCTGTTCTGTCAGGCTCTCTGGTAGAAGCCTCCCAAAAATTCACAGGTACAAATTTCAGACACACACATGTTTGAAAATTCAAAACAATGTTCTTTATAATGAAAATTCACTTAAACCAAGCCTTCTTTTGGTATAGCAAAGAGCACTCGTCTTCAAACAAACTGGTAATTTGTACAAGTCCCTTATCAGTTCTGTGATACTTATCTTGCAGCTTTGAGGCAATTCAGTCCTTCTTCTTTCACAAAGTGACACACACTTTGCTCTGGTTTAGTTTTAAAGCGGGGGAAAATCAGCACACAAAAAGTCAAAGTCAGTAAAGCAGTCACAAAACACAACGATCAGATAATCCTCCACAATGGCCAAACCCACAGGCTGCTATTTATAGCAGCCTCACTAATTACCACAGCCCCACCCAACCACAGGTGGCCTCATTTTCTTTGATAATAATCTCTCAGTTGTTGTTGCCTATGCATCGCTCTCCGCATGCACAGCTGTATCATTAACTCTTGTTCTAAATCCAAGGAGGAGCTAGATAATTTATTTCCTTCTGAGCTGTCTGCCATACTCTCCTCCTCCCTGTCACTCATGTCTTCTTGGTCAGAGGAGCCTTCATCAGCAGATTCCACCGGGGGCAAAACAGGCCTGCAGCATGTGGATGTCTCCCCCACATCCACAGTCCTTGGGGCAGGAGCAGGGCCAGAGCTAACCACAACACTATCTAAATGTCATTGTACTAAATACATAGAGGAGTTTAATTTAACGGGGAAGAAATACAAGCAATTGTTCCATTGCAGAATAGAGTTTATTTGTGGGGTGATGATGGTCAGTGCACTTTTTTTCTTCAACAATTATTTATTGAGCACAATGAAACTTACACACAAGAAAGAGTGATATTTCTTCTATACTCGCTATTTTTATATACTGTATAATCTCCGTCCTGTTCTATGGCCTTCCTCCAGCGAGACACAAGGGTGTGTATGCCCTGTTGGTACAACTCATGAAGCCATTTCTGCACTGTGCGAATCACCTCTTTGTCATCTTCAAAAATGTCTTCCGTGACTAACCGTACTTCTGTTGATTGCAGATTTTCCACAAACTGTACACAAACGTTTGTGAATGTTCCCAACAGTTTCTTTCTCCACAGTAAGAAATTCAATGACAACATGCTGCTTGTAATGTATATCACTTACAGATGCCATTTCAAAACACTGCTGCAACTACGCTATCTGTCTGAAGGAACGCAAAATTTACACGCGCAGTCCTGACAATTCAAATAATGTACAGTGTTCCCTCGATTTTCGCGGGTTCAAACTTCACGGAACGTCTATACCACAGTTTTTCAAAAATATTAATTAAAAAATACTTTATGGGTTTTCCCCCCTATACCATGGTTTTTCCCACCCGAGGATGTCATGTCATTGCCAAACTTTCATCTGTCTTTAAAAAACATTTTTTTAAATAAACTTTAATAAATAAACATGGTGAGTAATAATCTAAATGGTTGCTAAGGGAATGGGAAATTGTAAATTTAGGAGTTTAAAGTGTTAAGGGAAGGCTTGGGATACTGTTCATAGCCAAAAATAGTGTATTTACTTCCGCATCTCTACTTTGCAGAAATTCGACTTTCGCGGGCGGTCTCGGAACACATCCCTCGTGAAAATTGAGGGAACACTGTATATCTAAAGTTTCACATTCATACCATTACTGTAGGCTGAGAAAGAAAATGTGGTGCATTACTTTCTGTACCACCCTCGTATCTTTGCTACATTTTTTAGTGTCTTTGAAGCTTTAGATCAGTGCTAGCTAGTTCTCTGAATTAATTCTCCTAGACACAGTTGAACCTTGTCAAATGTATGTGTTTTGCCAAATTTCTGAAATTGCTTCATTGAAGCGGTAAGCTAAATATTGCTGTATTTGTCACTCACACCTCTGTCTGACTCATAAAATTGTCTATTTGAAGGGAAGGCGGAATCTTTTTTGATAAAATGGGCAAATGATTTACCCAATTCAAAAAACAGAAGCATACTCTCCATATGAATTGAATAAAGTCTCTGCCTAATTCATGAAATCAGTGATGTCTTTGCATAATTCATGAAATAAGGAAAGCTTTTCATGAATCTGGCAAAGGCTTTCCCCCTCACATAGGCAACAGCATTTCCAATTTCATTAGGCAAAGAAAAAAAGTGGTTTTGAAAGGAATATTTTTTGCTTTGTTTTAAATCATTGTTTTAGAATAGAATAGAATAGAATTTTTATTGGCCAAGTGTGATTGGACACACAAGGAATTTGTCTTGATGCCTATGCTCTCAGCGTACATAAAATAAAATATAGATTTGTCAAGAATCATGAGGTACAGCACTTAATGATTGTCATAGGGGTCAAATAAGCAATGAAGAAACAATCAATATTAATAAAAATCTTAGGATACAAGCAACATGTTACAGTCATACAGTCAACTTGGGAGGAAATGGGTGATAGGAATGATGAGAAAAACTAGTAGAATAGAAGTGCAGATTTAGTAGAAAGTCTGACAGTGTTGAGGGAATTATTTGTTTAGTAGAGTGATGGTGTTCAGAAAAAACCTGTTCTTGTGTCTAGTTGTCTTGGTGTGCAGTGTTCTGTAGCGATGTTTTGAGGGTAGGAGTTGAAACAATTTGTGTCCAGGATGTGAGGGGTCAGTAAATATTTTCCCCGCCCTCTTTTTGACTTCATTGGAACTACGATAAAAAAAGAACTATTATAATTAAAAATTGGTTTATTACAAAGAAAAATGTAAAACTTCTGTTTTAATTTACATTAGTCACATGAAATGTGTAATTAATAATAAAGAAAATGTTACAGACAGATGTTCCAGAGGGTCTCTAATAGAAAGAAACAAAATAATAATCTAAAATTTTGGGTAGATTTCAAGATGGCATGGATCAGTAAGAAATTTGGAGACAAATGGATCTGACAGGTTTGAGACTGTAATTAAATAATAGACCTGAGTCAGTAAAGCAGGCTTAAAAACACAGAAATGAAAAAAACAAAACAAAACACCGCTTTAGCACAATGCTAACTAAGCATTTATCTTTGTCTACGAAGATAAAAGTTGTTGTCCAAACCTCCTTTCAGATTCACTTTTACCCAGTATTTACTTTTGGTTTTCTGGAAATTCCCCATTTTAATCTGAGACCAAAAGAATAATAGTGTTTAGTTTTCTCTTCTCATGACTACAACTCACAGGACAATTTATTTATTAATTTTCTTCTCCCAGTCCTAACAGGACAAAGGCTTTTTAAAAACTATACACAAAGGAATTGAAAGAGAATGGAAGAATGCTTTCCACACAATAGCCACATTGTTCTGGTTATTGTTAGGTTAGGTTATTTCCCTAAAATGATAAATGATAAATGAATGTTTGCGAAACCCCTCAATAGATGTAACTAATCAGCTATAATCCCAGAAATATTGGAGTTGACATCCAGTGATCTGGAAGGCAGGCTTGGAAAAATGGCCTTGGGTCTGGAAAAATGGCCACAATCTGTCCAAGCTAAAGCCACAGCCATGCCTCTTCGGTGTTGTTACCTGCAACATTGCTGCCCTTCTGAAGATTCTTTTTTATGGCTGTACTATAACAAACTTTGGCTCTGTGCATAAGAGTTTTTAGAACACAGTGTATATAATTGAAGAGACCAAGCTGTCAGCATTCTTTCTGAATGTGGTACACATACTTATAGTCTCCTTTCCTTTTCATTATCAGCAAAAATATGTTTTATCATGCAAATCGTGCAAAATGTAGCTGCACGAGCGGCCATGGGCCTCCCTAGGTATGCCCATGTTTCTCCAACACCCCACAGGCTGCATTGGCTGCCAATCAGTTTCCGAACGCAATTCAAAGTGTTGGTTATGACCTATAAAGCCCTACATGGCATTGGACCAGATTACTTATGGGACTGCCTTCTGCCATATGAGCCCCAGTGACCAGTCAGGTCCCATAGAGTTGGTCTTCTCCAGGTCCCATCGACTAGACAATGTCGCTTGGTGGGGCCTAGGGGAAGAGCCTTCTCTGTGGGGGCCCCAGCCTTCTGGAATCAGCTCCCCCCCAGAGTTTCTTACCGTCCCTACCCTCCTTGGCTTTTGTAAGAACTTGAAGACACACCTGTGTTGACAGGCTTGGGGACACTAATATTTACAGCCCCTGCCTATGAATGAATGTATGGTTCGATAAATGGATGTGGAATGAATATATGGTTCTATAAACAGTGGTTCTCCTCCTATCTCTCCGGCCCGTTGCAGTCGGTGTTAGTGGGGGTTCAGAGGTCGACCTCTAGGTCTCTCCCTCAGGGGTCGGTCCTCTCACCCCTGCTATTTAATATCTACATGAAACCACTGGGTGAGATCATCCAAGGGCATGGGGTGAGGTGTCATCAGTACGTAGATGATACCCATTTGTACATTTCCACCCAGTGTCCAGTCGGCAAAGCAGTGGAAGTGATGTGCCGGTACGTGGAGGCTGTTGGGGTCTGGATGGGTGTCAACAGGCTCAAACTCAACCCTGACAAGATGGAATGGCTGTGGATTTTGCCTCCCAAGGACAATTTATTTATTTATTTATTCATTCATTCATTCATTCATTCATTCATTAGATTTGTATGCCGCCCCTCTCCGTAGACAATTCCATCTGTCCGTCCATTACCCGGGGGGGAAACTATTGTCCCCCTCAGAGAGGGTCTGCAACTTGGGCGCCCTCCTCAATCCACAGCTAACATTTGCATTTGCCCAGGTTCGCCTGGTGCACCAGTTGCGGCCCTATTTGGACGAGGAGTCTCTGCTCACAGTCACTCATGCCCTCATCACCTCGAGGTTCGACTACTGCAATGCTCTCTACATGGGGCTACCTCTGAAGAGTGTTCAGAAATTTCAGATTGTGCAGAATTTGGCCGCGTGAGCAGTCATGGGCCTTCCCAGATACGCCCATGTTTCGTCAACACTCCACAGCCTGCACTAGCTGCCTATCAGTTTCTGGACACAATTCAAAGTGTTGGTAATGACCTATAAAGCCCTATATGGCATTGAACCAGAATACCTATGGGACCGCCTTCTGCCGCACGAATCCCAGCAGCCGATTAGGTCCCACAGAGTTCGTCTTCTCTGGGTCCCATTGACTCCGGGTCCCATCTCTGTGGTGGGCCCGGTCATCTGGAATCAACTCCCCCCAGAGATTCGAACTGCCCCCACCCTCCTCGCTTTCCTCAAGATTCTGAAGACCCATTTATGTCACCAGGCATGTGGAGATTAACGTGCCCCCTTCTGACCAGTAAGAATTTAGTATGGTGTGATTGTGTAGTATTGATTGGTTTTTAATGGTAGTGGGTTTTTACTTTTAGTTTTAACTATTAGATTTGTACTATATTGTTATTGTTGTTGTGAGCCACCCCTCATCCTCGGAAAGGGGCGGCATACAAATCTAATTTTTATTATTATTATTATTATTATTATTATTATTATTATTATTATTATTATTATTATATGCTAAATGGAACCTATATTGGTGGACTGAATATGACTATTTTTAGATTAAATTGGGGTTTTAGACTGTTTTAGTTTTATTGGATTTCAGAACTGTATTTTTTCATATGTTGTAAGCCGCCCTGAGTCCTCGGAGCGGGATAAAAATCCAATACATACATACATACATGCATACATACATACATACATACATACATACACTGTATATATTACTATATCTACAGCAGCACGAAGCTTACAACTTCAGCCTGATGATTTCACCGAAACGTCGCATAGACATGCAAAATATTACACGGGACAAAACCCGAACTCAGAACAATCTACATATATATATATATATATATATATATATATATATATATATATATATATATATGTGTGTGTGTGTGTGTGTGTGTGTGTGTGTGTGTGTGTGTGTATGTCAAATGGTTTTTTAGCTGGAATTTGACATTTGACACATACAGAATATAGTTGTCGGCTATAAATAAAAAATTAACTGCCTTGTAATGGTCCTGGGTTGGACCCAGAGGCAAAAAGGAGCTGTGACGTTCCTTCAATATACCAGGGTGATCCGACATAAAAAAAACCAAAAAACATATATATAATGTGATGTTCCTTCAATATACCAGGGTGATTCGACACAAAATGTAACCCTTCCCTGGTACAGAGCTGAAGGGATTGGATACTGTAGCCTAGAGGATAATTCTCTGCCTTACAAGGCAAAGGTTGCAGGTTCAAGTCCCAGTGGGTATGGCTAGCTGATGAGGCCAAAATAAGGCCGAAATAGATCTATCCTAGTCTCCCTTAATTTTCAAATTCAGCTTAAACATGTGACATATATATATATATATATATATATATATATATATATATATATATATATATATATATGTAGATTGTTCTGAGTTCGGGTTTTGCCCTGTGTAATATTTTGCATGTCTATGCGACGTTTCGGCGAAATCACATTCACCATCATCAGGCTGAAGTTCCAATCTTTGTGTTGTTGTAAATGGAATGTTAGCAACTGTCATTTCTTCCTAGTATATAGTGTGGGGGTGGAGATTTGTTTTGAATGTAGCAAATAGATTGGGTGATTATGTTTCAGTGATCTGATTGGTTGGTGTAATCATAATTATTAGAAGGAATGACATGGAGATTTTTATGAAGTGTTTTGTTTAAGGCTGATTTCCAAATATAAAATTCTAAAATCATAATTATTAGAAGGATTGACATGCTGATTATTATGAAGTGTTTTTTTTGTTTAAGGCTGGTTTCCAAATTTCTGGTAGGCGGGACGTGTCATCTCTTTTATTTATGCAAAGGGGTCTCCTCTCAATTTCTACAGCTTCTAGAGAAATTCTTCTATATAAATTCTCTGTTTTGTGGAGTAATTTAGTTTTTTCAAAGTCAATTTCGTGCCCTGTTTTTTTAATGTGCTGGACAAGGGAGGAGGTCTTTTCTTCTTTTTTGACTGCATTCACATGTTCTGCTATGCGTTGGCTCACTCTTCTGTTAGTTTGTCCAATGTATGTGGCTGCACATGTTTTGCAAGGGATTTCATAGATTCCTTGGTATTCCAATTGGATTTTATCTTTGGGGCTCCTTAGGATATTAGATATTTTTTGGTTAGTGCAAAATGAAGTTTTGATGTTATGTTTGTGCAGAATTTTACTAATTTTATCCGTGGTGCCTTTGATGTAAGGAAGGATGGTGGTGCCATTGTCCTGTTCTTGATCTTGTTTTTTGGGGGGTGTCTCTTTTTTGATTAGGTTTGTTATTGTTTTCTCTTTGAATCCATTAGAAATTAATACATCTTTGAGTTTGTTCAATTCAGTTTTTAAGTGCTCATGGTCAGCTAAGCGTTTGGTTCTGGTGATGAGAGTTTTGGCCACTGAGGTGATTTGTGTGGGGTGGTGGTGTGAGTGTGCATTTAGATAACGGTTGGTATGGGTTTTCTTTTGGTAGATAGTATGTCCTAGGCTGCCATTGGGTTTTTTATAGACCAGTACATCTAGAAAGGGAAGTTGATCATTGATTTCTGTTTCCATGGTAAACTGTATTTTGGGGTGTAGGCTGTTGAGATGTGTGAGGAAATTGTCTAGTTTTTCTTTACCATGTGGCCAAATTACAAAGGTATCATCAACATATCTCAGCCAAAGTTTGGGTTTGTATTTGGCTTGCTCTAATGCATTATTTTCGAAATATTCCATATAGAGGTTGGCTATGACAGGTGATAGAGGTGATCCCATGGGGGCTCCCTCTATCTGTTTATATCTTTGTTCATTATAGATGAAGTATGTATTGGTCAGGCAGTGGTTGGTAAGGTCTAGGATATATTTGGGGGGTTTGTGTTTGTCCTGGATAGCTGTCAAGGCTTCTTTAATAGGTATTTGTGTGAACAGGGACACGACATCAAAACTTACAAGTAGGTCATCGGGTTGTAGGTTTTGTTTTTTAATTATTTGTATAAAGTGGAATGAATTTTGAACATATGAGGTAATAGTTTCTGTATATGGTTGAAGGTATTTGGCTAAAAATTTGGCAAGGTTTTGTAGAGGGGAGCCTATAGAACTGACTATTGGCCTGAGAGGTATTCCTTCCTTGTGTATTTTTGGAAGGCCATAGAGTTTTGGACATATGGAAGATTTTTCTCTGGGGATGATTTTTTGCTGGATTTCTTCGCTGATGGGAGAGGCCTTGATTTTAGATTTGGTGGTTTTTTCTAGGTAGGTGGTAGGATCTGTGCTTAGGAGTTTGTAGGCCGGGTTTTGTAGTAGAGTTGTCATTTTTTCTTTGTAGTCTGCTGTGTTCATCACTACAGTGGAGTTTCCTTTATCGGCTGGGAGGATTATTATTTCCTGGTTTTTCTTCAGATTGATAAGTGCATCTCTTTCTTCCTGTTGTATGTTGCTTTTAGGAGGTTTACTAGAGCAGAGAATATTAGTGACTTTAAGTCTGATTTTGTTAGCAGTATCTGGGTTGATTTTATTTAAAGTTGTTTCAATTCCACATATGATGTTTTCAGTTGGTATGCGTTTTGGAGTTATTGCAAAATTAAATCCTTTTGAAAGAATATTGGTTTCTGTAGTGGTGAGTATCCTGTCTGATATGTTATGTACTGTTTTGGTCATAAGTTATTGTGGAGGGCTGGGTTTTTGCTGTACCTCTAGTATTTGGAGTTTCTTATTATGTGTGTCTGTCTTGTATTGGGTTTCTGTTTCTGCTCTCCAGATTGATATTTGTTTGAATTTATCCCAGAGTATAGGGTGTATTTGGTTGCTGATTTTAATATATATATATATATATATATATATATATATATATATATATATATATATATATATATATATACATATATATATATAATGCATATATATATACATATACATATATATACACACACACACATACATATATGTATACATATGTATGTATAGATGAAACCATCAGTGAATATTTTCCTAGATTGTCATAATAAATCCTGCGCTGCAACTATGTCAACAAAATGTCACTATTAACTTGGTTTGTGTTTTCAACACATTTGATAGACTTAGTGCATTTCTTTGCATGGTTTTCCTGTTTTGTTGTATAATTGGATGTAATGCTATGGAAGACTGGCATAGAAATACTAAATTAAAAAATAAATCATTGATGGATTTGAGGTAGAATGATTGGATGAAAATTGTCCCTTAGACCTTGAAGAGTTTTTATCAAGCTTACTGGGTTAAGCTCATTATCTTCTCATTATCTCAGTACACTACGCTTGCTATTTTTCAGGGTAGCTGGTCCATTAAAGAATGCTCCATTTGATTTGCTACTTATTTGAATAAATTTAATTTTGATGAAGGATTTATAGTGCTGGACCACTAGCTTAATGCTGCTGATACCATTACAATCCTGCACATATTTACTTGGAATTCCTATTGAATGTGCACGTAAATATACGAACTTGGTGATTCTTACTTCCAAATAAGAGCTACTTAAAATTGTACTGTGTGATCACAGTAATGAGGTACTTTTTCCACTACCAAAAACATTTAACAGACAAGGATCAAATCCTTCCTTTCCCCTCCCTGCTTGGTGAAGAAGTTCATAATTGCTCTTCGAATAATGGACCTTCCCAAAAGAGGTGATTTGAATGGCCTGAGCCACAATGCCCAAGTATTTTTTTTAAGACCTTCAAGAACTGCCAATGACACCAAATTGTCTTTGCAACTTCATTAAGCCAGATAGAAATTCTTAGATGAGGAGGGTGGAGGGGGAGGGGATAGCAAAAGAGGAAACTTCATCCTTTGTCAGATATACTTTTGTGATCGTAGACTTTGCTAAGTTTACTGCATATCAAAACTGGTGCTTTCCGTTGCCATTAAGAACCAAGAGTGCCTCCACATTGTTAAATGGCTCATTTCCGCTACCCTGTGACAAAACAGCTAGCTGGCTAGTCAGCCTTAGTCAGTATCTATTTAAGGCAAAATGTCAAAAAGGAATGTCCTGCATTTGTGGCTCAACAATAATGAACATAGCTAAATCTGAAAATTCACAAAAGGAAGTGAACGGCTTTTTAAATTCTGAAGAACATTAGATTCTGGTGTCCTTTTTGTTCCAATTGTTGTAGCTTAATACTATGAAAAGACCACCTGTTGGGCTGCCATTTTGCAATTGTATTAAATGCAGCAACTGCATAAAAGAACACTTTCCAAAATAACCTAGTATTATTATTCACTTATTTCACAGTAAATGTGCATTCAAGATCTGCCTTAAAGCAGATGTCTTTTTCTTCCCCCCTTCAGTGAAGTTTTAAGATACATGGGCTCAGTAAAAGCGCACTTATTACAAATGTATGATGTAATAGTTCCAAGCATGACACTTTGAAATGATATAAACAGATGAGATATAATTAAGCCTCTACTAATGTAATGGCAAATTTAAGTAAACAGAGAACATAAAGCAGTGATCGTACTGATGCACCCATGAGGATAAAAAATCGACATTGATGTGACAATGTGTTGCTTTTTGAGCCTTTACATAAGGAAGGGCATTTTTCATAAAGTAGAATAATAACATCAACATCCTGCAAATTATGGAATCTGCAACTATCAAAAGCATTGAGAGTTATTATGGATTTCTGAAAGGCTGCAGCCTAAATACCGCAGTCTTGAAATCTGAAAATATAAACCCATGGCTATCTAAGCAACATTCCCCCATAGTCATCATGAAAGACATGTGCAACGTGCAAAACTATTTGAGTGAATAGTTTGCTTTTTATTGTCTTCAAAAAGAAAAACCTAGCATGATGGCTTCAGCTCAAATTGCTGCTTGGGAATGGAGTTTCAAACCTGGAGGTTGTTAGAATGTTAGCCTAACATATTTAACTTCCCAATGCAATTCTGGCCTTTAAGAACATGTACTAGACAAAGCTCAACCTACAATGTTTAGATGTCCCTATTAATGTTTTTACAACAATATGGAAGTGCTTTACCTTTGCCTTATTCAAGGTTGTTTTTTGACTTTCCACTCTAGAGTAAAGCAATAGGATGTGTTTGTGGTCTTTCATGCGAATATCAGCCATGAATCATCCAGCCAAGGTTGTCTTGGTGCTATTACTTTCTCAGCTAATACAAATTCTGGCACCGTCGATACAAAATACTATATTGCAATAGTTTAATTTATGAAAGTTTTAGTCTATACTTTCAGATTATTAATACATTCCAGTGTGAAGTAATGAAAATTAGTCAAATAGCAGATGTTATAGTCTTGCATCAGCTGTTTTATAGCATCTAGTTCAATATTTATTTATATTCACAAATCCCACATATCTACCTCCATGCAGAGCTGGAAAAACCTTTTAAATTATTCTTAACAGACTGGTCCAATGTATGGTGACTTTCTGTGCCCCAAATATATGTTGCTTTTCATGTCCATTCATCAGATCATATTTTTTTCCACTTTTATGGACATTTCCAGGTTCTTGAGTTGGCCGCAGTCAAATCCCAGAGTAAATAACCATATATTCTAAATAAAGGAGAGAGCAGGAAATGTTGCAATGTCCACTTCTAACTATAGTTGCTGGTCTTTAGTGCAATGGAGTCCCTCCCTCACCCATTTGGTTACACTGATTTTCAATCTATGAATGAATTTGACTTTGGCTTTCCAAACAATCCATTCCTTCAACAGACAGCCATTCATTCACAATAATATCCATGTCATATTCTGCAAGGTTTCTTAGTTTCAGCCTAGCAAAACACTGGTATTCTGCATTTTTATTAGTATTAAAAATATGCTGACTGTGCTACATATGCACAATCAAAGGTATTTTCCTACTCAAAATGAATTTCATTTGGATAGGCTGTAGATACATGTGTAAGGAAACAGCCATGCCAAAAGCTATGAATTGATCAACATTAAGGGAAAACAAGACAAATTGGATAGGGAAAGATTCTGTAAAGAATTTGAGCTTTTTCATTATTCACTACAATTCCAAAATGAATTTGAACAAAAAACAGAGGCTGGGCCTGAGAGAATAACAGTCTTTTTAGTAGATTATGGGAGTGTGAGTTATATGATACATGCACCCAGAGGCATGGAGACTGCCTTTTCATTTGATGGATAGTGCACTTTCAAGCCCTGGGAAAAGCCTTTGTTCCTCTACACAGTATCTCCATTGAAATTAGAAGTGCTACATACAATGTAGTTGCAGACAGACCCAATTATTTGGTTTTGCCTTTCCTGAAGGGCAAATCTATAGATACGGAAATCCCATTGAATCAAACAGGACCTGACCCACTTACTTTGGATGAAGACCCATTGAACTCAATGGGATTGATTTCTGAGGGGATAACTGTAGGGGCATAATACTAGCACAGGACAGTTTGTAACTAATATTACATTTAAAAGACAATAAGATCCCCTTCTTGCGCCATCCTTCCAGTGATGGGCTCCTACAGGTACGGTCAGGTATGCAGAACCAGTAGAAAAATTTTGGTCAGGTACGTGGAATTTTTTTTCTTTTTTCCCTTCTGGGCTCTGGGTATGTTTTTCCTATCGCAGTAAATGCGATTGAATATGTATAATTTTAGAAGAGCTGTGTGTGCGTATGTGTCTGTATAAACTATACAGTTTGTATAGTAGATAATGTATATTTTTTGTGTGCCTGTGTGTAATATGTATGTACACATATGGCATATATACATAGAATTAATAGTATATTTTGGATGTTCAGTAATAGTAAATAGATATGGAAATTGTATCTCTTTGAGGTGAAGAGAGGCCAGGCACCCTAAACCTAACCAAAACCCTTGACGTGAGCAACGTCAAGTTGGCTACCCTTAAGCCAGTCATATGAGTTGGCCACCTTTAAGCCAGTCATATGACAGTCTAGTTGGAAAAATGGGGGACATGATCGAAACATTTAAATATGTTAAAGAGTTAAATAAGGTTCAGGAGGGAAGTGTTTTTGTAATAGGAAAGTAAACACAAGAACAAGGGGACACAATCTGAAGTTAGTTGGGGGAAAGATCAAAAGCAACATGAGAAAATATTATTTTACTGAAAGAGTAGTAGATCCTTGGAACAAACCTCCAGCAGACGTGGTAGATAAATCCACAGTAACTGAATTTAAACATGCCTGGGATAAACATATATCCATTGTAAGATAAAATACAGGAAATAGTATAAGGGCAGACTAGATGGACCATGAGGTCTTTTTTTGCCGTCAGTCTTCTATGTTTCTATGTTTCTATGATTGTCAACCACTCCCACCTGGTCACATGGCTGGCAAGCCACACCCACAAAATGCCATGCCCACAGTGTGGTAGTAAATTTTTTTGCAGCCCTTCACTGCATCCTTCCATGATTTCCTTCAGCAGATAAATTACTTCCCACCTTTCTACACCCATCCATGTTTCTTTATGACTATTAAGCTCATCTCCATCCATTGCCCCTCCCCCACCTTTCCATTTTGAGATTTTATGGACTTTTTTTTTTGTCATCTTCAAGGGCCTCCTGAATACAATGATACTTTCCTACCAACCCAATTCATCTTTACTGTATTTCTGTTGGAACTCATTACCTGAGAATGCCATTAGAGGGAGTGATTTGATTGATTCATTAACCCGTTACATCTATGCAATTTTGTATCTGCCTTAAGAAATCATTTCAAAGGAATGATCGCATCTTTGTGTTACACAAAAGCTATCTGAGGGGGGGGAAACATACTTTTTTGCGAAAAGAGAAACAACAGCTCCTCTGAAACAATGCTCGTCACCTGTAGTTTGGCAGCATTTTCCCCCCCAGAGTAATTGAACTGAATTTCCAGGTTTATAGACGAAACCTTGGAAATTAGTTTTAAAACTTTGATTTCACAAATGAATCAGATGAAAATTGTTACTGACTTACATGTACACCTAGTACAGAGCTGGAGTTTATATATTAAAAGGGGGTTTAATTTCATCATTCAAGTTTAAAATAACAGTTTGATGAACACCTTAACATCAATCACTTTTCATACTGTGATGCAGAAAACAACGGGTTTTATATGTTAGCCCAAAGTGATTAGTGACTCAAATATTCTTTATGCCAGGAGAAGAAAAGGTTTTCTATAAGCTGCCTAACCTAGAGGGGGAAGAAGTAGTATACAATTGAGTAGGATACAATATCCCAGTATAAATTAGTATCTTGGCTTATTGTTCATTGCAATGTAAAGAGTCTGTGCTATGCACTTAACTATTGTGTAAGGGTCTTACGGAAACTGAATCCACCAAGCAGAAATGGCTTCTGTCTGAATAAAAAATATGTATCTTTAAAAGAGATGCAGTGTGTTTGGAACCCTGAGGGTTAATGAGAGGTAAGGTACTGAAGGAGGGATGAGATGCAGGGCATAAAAGAAGCTGAATAGATAAAAGAAGTGATTCAATGGGAGACATTGTTCATCTCAGCTAGGTATCCGAAACAAACACAAAAAACTGGGAACTGCTTTAACATTGGGAGGGAAAAAAATAGAACTTATACCACATATTAAAAAGAAAATAAGAAATAATAAAGGGCTTTCAGGCTTTTTCACTAGATCTCTAAAAAAAAAAGCAAGAGAGCAAGAAAGCAGAGAAATTGAATTCCTCTCTAAAGGTATCTCAGTCAGAAAGCTTCATTGTCTCCCTTTTCACATCAAGAATTTAATTTTGCATTTGCTTTGTCCATCTGTAGACAGGTTCCCAGTTTCATGACGCTGGTTTTTCCTCCTTCTGTCAAGCCAGTGCAGATGTTGTTGATAAATTAACAGCTTGCCACACTATCTGTAGAAGGCCTGATGTTTATGGGAACTTGAGTAGGGTGATCTTTATGAGGGAACCGATGCATCCACAAAGCCTTCTTTTGAGTGGTTCAAGGCCATCCTATGCCCACCCACCTGGGCGGAAGCGGAGGAAGGACTTTCCATGCTGGAACAATCTGAGTGGGAAACATAACAAGTTTGTAGATGGGGGACAAGGGATGTGAACTTTCAACTGGGTGGGAAATTCAGATTCAGGTTTCCCAGTGTAGGTGCCAGGATGGTTCCAGCAATAAAGTAGAACTTTAGGGAGTACTTTGACTTGGACTTTAGCATTTAAACTTATATACTGCTTCATAGTGCTTTTTATAGCCTTCTCTAAGCAGTTTACAGAATCAGCATATTGCCCCCAACAATCTGATCAATTTCTGGTCACAATTCAAAGTGTTGGTTATGATCTATAAAGCCCTTCATGGCATCGGACCAGAATATCTCCAGGACCGCCTTCTGCCGCACGAATCCCAGCGACCAATTAGATCCGACAGAGTTGGCCTTCTCCCGGTCCCGTTGACTAAACAATGTCATCTGGCGGGTCCCAGGGGAAGATCCTTCTCTGGAACCAGCTCCCCCCGGAGATTAGAACTACCCTCTACCCTCCTCGCCTTTCGTAAACTCCTTAAAACTCACCTCTGCCGTCAGGCATGGGGGAATTGAGGCATCCCTCCCCCCTCCCCGGGCCTATACAATTTATGTATGGTATGTCTGTGTGTATGTCTATTTTAAAAATGGGGTTTTTTAAAAATATTTTTTAAATTTATTAGATTTGTTATGAATTGTTTTATTGTATGCTGTGAGCCGCCCCGAGTCTACGGAGAGGGGCGGCATAAAAATCTAATGAATGAATGAATGAATGAATGAATGAATGAATGAATGAATGAATGAATAAATAAATAAATAAATCTGGGTCCTCATTTTACCCACCTCAGAAGAATGGAAGGCTGAGTCAACCTTGAGCTGGTGATGAGATTTGAACTGCTGAATTACAGCTAGCAGTTAGCTGCAGTAGCATGCAGTGCTGCATTATAATCACTGCCCCACACTGGACCTAGTCTGGATACTACCTGGAACCTTGACACCTTTTCTTCCTCCTTCTCTTCTCCCCCCCCCCCCCTGCCCTCCATTACTATCATTTCCTCCACTTTAGATAATTCATATTGATGGATATTTAGTTGCTGTGAAACAATGTATGTTCTGCTGGTCCAGAGTAAAGTTTTGAATCCTTAGATACCTATAAATATGATCAATAAGCATCTGATGGCATCACTTATTCCATGAGAATTCATATATAATTATAAAAGTTAAGGGTTATTATGTAAGAGTAGTACAGAAGTCCTGTAGACACTTGAACACAGCATCCTTTTATTCATTTTATTCATTTATTTTATTTATTTACTTCACCCCTGGAATTAAAATTATTTCTCCAATCACGTCTCTGTTTAGGCATTAAAAAATTCAAATGAGAAAAGAGTAAATAACTGAAGATAGTCTATAACCATATTTGGTCAAACTTACAGGTTATCAGAAAGCCTTGAAGGATTAATAAGAACTACTGGTAATCAAGACTTTACATGTACTAATGTGTTTAGCTAAGCAGTACTAATACTAGATACTAATTTGTAATAAGAAATTATGTCCTAGTTAGATAGTAACTTTTGTTTGAATTATGATCTGGTTCCAATTACTCTTACTACAGACAAAAAATTAGCTCTTGGAAGAAGGCTTTAAAACTGCAAAGCATGGAAGGAAGGAAGGAAGGAAGGAAGGAAGGAAGGAGGGAGGGAGGAAACGAAGGAAGGAAGGAAGGAAGGAAGGAAAGAAGGAAGGGGAGGAGGAGCTGGAGCAGGAAGAGACGAAGAAGAACAAACAACAAACAACAACAAACAAAGAAATGTTGGACCAGGTTAGAGGCAGATGGTCATGGAGAAGATCTATCTATGTAGTTGCTAAGTATTGATATTAACATGATGGCACATAATCAATCAATCAAAATTTTGGATGAGAGGAACAGGAAGTGGAAGGGGAGATTTTAACACTAGATTTCCCTAAAATGGTAACTGAAATAATGTTATGATATTTATATGTTAAAATGAAGATTGGGAAAAGTCCCTATGCAGCAGAATATAATGGTTAGGGCGATGAGTGATCATGAGTTCTCGTTCTATCTTAGACACAAAGCTGGGTGACTTGGGGCCAGTTGCTCCTAGCTCTAGAAAAGAAGCAATGGCAAACCACTTCTGAAAAAATCCTTCCCAAGAAAACTGTAAGGACTTGTTCAGAAAGTTACCAGCAGTCAATATTGATTTGAAGGTGCACATGAACACACACAGAGAGAATACCCTACGCAACTATATTTATTTATTTATTTATTTATTTATTTACTTACTTACTTACTTACTTACTTACTTACTTACTTACTTACTTACTTACTTACTTACTTACTTACTTATTGGATTTGTATGCCGCCCCTCTCCGCAGACTCGGAGAAAGCTTTAGAAAGCTTAGAACTACATCACCTTAAACATGACCTAAGCATAGCCCATAAAATCATCCGCTACAAAGTCCCTCCTGTCAACGACTACTTCAGCTTCAACCACAACAGGAGCACACAACAGATACAAACATAAAGTAAACCGTTCTAACTCAACTGCAGGAAATACGACTTTAGTAACCGAGTAGTTGATGCATGGAACTCCCTACCAGACTCTGTAGTATCACCACCCAACCCCCAAAACTTTACCCTTGGACTATCCACTGTTGACCTCTCCCGATTCCTAAGAGGTCAGTAAGGGGCATGCATAAGTGCACCAGAGTGCCTTCCATCCCCTGTCCTAATGTTTCTATTTTATTAGTATCATGTATATAAATATTATATCTTTGTATATCACCAATATGTATATGATAAAACAAACAAACAAACAAACAAATAAGACAAAGCTTTTATAAGGGTAAAATAACTTTTAAAATATTATTTAATGCATTTCTATGATTTTTAAAACAAACCTTTCAAATATGGCCTGCAGACTTGTTAGGACATCAGCAGTGCCCTGCAGAGAGACAATGAAAATGCATTTGAGACAGAATATCCACAAAGGGTTCCCTCCTGTTAGATATTCTAGCCTCCCACACAATGGCATACTTCCCAATACGTTTTTCTCATATTGATTATGTGAAAAATGCAATAAATGAAAACACCTTTAGTCAAACTTGCATTAAAGCAACAACCTATAAACAGTAAGGGAAGGCCATAAAGCTATTCCTGGGTCTATTTCTAAGAGTGCAGAAACAAGCCTCAACATATATTTTATAAGCAACTATATGGTTTGATTACATACTAAATATAAATTGTAGAGTACCTAGCGTACATGTATGTAATAAATAAAAACCCTAGGAAAATAATCTAGAACATTTTAAATTCTAATTGTTCACAGAATTTTATCAACCAATTTATGCACACAGGAGTCCAGTTACATGGTGACTCCACTGGCTTTAAATAGTCAATTAAAAGTCAATTAGCAAGGGAGCTGAAAGGTTTGTGATTTGCTTGCACCACTTCATGCTTCTATTTCTACCATTCTTTTTTTTTTCAAAAAACAAAACAAAACTGTGCATAAAATGGGAACACCAGCTGGTTAATGCTAACACTACAGCTATTTATCTATTAGCTTGGTAATCTACAGTGGATAACTGGCAGTTTCGTCATTGTTGGTTTTGTTCTTCTTATTTATAAAGGGTTCTGTCAAATATTGAAATTTCATATATGTAACAATAAGACAAAGTGAAGGGATCAGGTTTTGATAAGCTATACACTTACATCCCCCACCCCACCATACAAGCAGTATAACAAGCAGAAAGAGGGAGATTGTGATCCCGCTGTATAGAGCGCTGGTGAGACCACATTTGGAATACTGTGTTCAGTTCTGGAGACCTGACCTACAAAAAGATATTGATAAAATTGAACGGGTCCAAAGACGGGCTACAAGAATGGTGGAAGGTCTTCAGCATAAAACTTATCAGGAAAGACTTAATGAACTCAATCTGAATAGTCTGGAGGACAGAAGGGAAAGGGGATATGATTTAAATGATCGAAACATTTAAATATGTTAAAGGGTTAAATAAAGTTCAGGAGGGAAGTGTGTTTAATAGGAAAGTGAACACAAGAACAAGGGGACACAATTTGAGGTTAGTTAGGGGAAAGATCAAAAGCAACGTGGGAAAATATTATTTGACTGAAAAAGTAGTAGATGCCTGGAACAAACTTCCAGCAGACGTGGTTGGTAAATCCACAGTAACTGAATTTAAACATGCCTGGGATAAACATATATCCATCCTAAGATAAAATACAGGAAATAGTATAAGGGCAGACTAGATGGACCATGAGGTCTTTTTCTGCCGTCAATCTTCTATGTTTCTATACAACCTCAAGCAAAGGTTCTGAATAGACCAGAGGTTCCCAGTCTGTTTCTTGATCCACTGCATAATTACTGAAAGTTTTGGGAACTACTGCTGGTATCTGTGCTAACTCTGACACACATAATTCTCCCATAGTGTCAGTGCATTTCTTCCCCCACCCTTGCTTAATCTTCTTAAAAAAAATGAAATTTTGGTGACTTACTTTTCCAAGGTAGATGTGTTTCAGCCTCAGATAATATAAACTTTAGGGCAAAAAGCCCAACATCTCACAAGTGGGAATTAGAAAAAC
Organism: Erythrolamprus reginae; assembly: GCF_031021105.1. Taxonomy (NCBI): domain Eukaryota; kingdom Metazoa; phylum Chordata; class Lepidosauria; order Squamata; family Dipsadidae; genus Erythrolamprus; species Erythrolamprus reginae. Next base: position 71,558,321 of record NC_091950.1, read on the forward strand.
TCACAAGGTATTACTATATCCTTAGGTTGGGATAATTAAAAAGTAACCTGTTTTTGGTTTTGTCCCTGCTTCATCATCTATAGTTGCCCCCACAGACAAATAGTAGCCCACAAATCACAGGTTTGAATATCTGAATGCAGATCCTTTTAATCAAAGAAAATAAAAGCAGTAGCAGTGGATTTTGAAATGGGAAAGCAGTTTGTCTTGCCAATATAATATTGCCATATGTCTTTTAGTCAATCATATTAAATTACTACATATTAAATTACTTTGTGTTGTGATTCAGCCTGAGGCTGCTCAGGGACCAGCTGCGTCTCTGCTGGCTCCATGCCCGGAGGAGCAGGACAGTGAAGAGGAGGGGGCTGAGCAGTCAGACGGGGGAGAAGACAGTCAGGAATGGGACAAAGGAGAACAGCATGAGAGCCCCGGGGGCTTGGAGGTGATGACGCACAAGCTGTCATTGACATGCGACAGAGACGTTCAGATCAAAGAAAGGAGCAATTAAAGAAGTATTATCAACAATGAATTAGGAACTGCAGGGCTTGGGTGTGGTCCTCGTTAGCAGGGTTTAAAAGGCAGGCAAGCTCTTGAAGCCATGTGGAGTGTTATCAGTTGGAGTTACGGTATCCTGCTTTGTTCTTGGCGTCTCTGTTCCTGGCTTGTGGCCCAGCAGTTTGGAAGACCAGTGGGGGGTGTAGGTCTGCTATCTACAGCCTCGTCTTGGCAGCAAGAATCCTGTATTGCTGCATGGACTTTTGCCTTCGTGGATATATTTGAAGATACAGCGTTTTCCTGTTTGTAAGGACATTTTCTGTTACCTGTGTTTTTCTTGAATTTTATAAACTGCCTTTGCCTTTTACCGGTGTGTCTGGATTCTCTTTTTGGGTTGGTCTTGGCTTCCGGAGTGACCCAGACAGAACACTTTGTGAGAAGAAAAATCTCTGTGCCACCTTGCCAACCATGCTACTCACTAGCCCCCAACCATCTCTGACCCATCAATGAATCCCAGACCATATAATAAAAGATCACTTAAGATTTTGCACCAATTTTAACACCTAGGCTGAAATGCACTAATTGCAACTTTTGCTAGGAAATTGGCAAATATGAGCAAATCTACTAAAATTAAGCCAAACCACTTCAAGATATGAAAATCTTTTACGGACACAATATGTTTCTGTAACTTCAAACCCATTACTCAGCATGAATACCTGGACTCATTGTGTCAGCCAACCACAAGCTTTTTTTGTATGTTAATTAAAGCATTTGTGCTATAACATCAAACTACCAGTACCATTGATGTTCTGCTCAATGGATGAAATCATGGCTTACACAATTTGTTTCACAATTTTGACTTTTTGCAGGATTCCAGGTAATAAGTCTGTCCTATTAATATTTTTATTCACCTGCGATCGTCCCTCTTCTCTACCTAGTTGCATTCTAGGAAAATGTAGCATAGGTCAGTATTTCCCAACCTTGGCCACTTGAAGATATCTGGACTTCAACTCCCAGAATTCCCCAGCCAGCATTCGTTGGCTGGGGAATTCTGGGAGTTGAAGTCCAAATATCTTCAAGTGGCCAAGGTTGGGAAACACTGGCATAAGCAATAAATCCCATTTTGACTCCTCCCACTTATAGAACATTCCTTGTCTTTTTTCTCCAATCTCTTTTCCCTTCATCAATGACTATCACAAAAAACATTATTTTGGGGAAATAGACAAGACAATAGGCATCCATTTAATGAAATCATTCTCCCACCTATGAGAGAAGCCATCGCATTTTCTAAAATATTTAACTACAGTATATTCATCAAATGTTCATGCTGCTGAATATTCAAGGTTCAAAATCTAATTCTTCTTTACCTGTCCTAAGTGTTCTCATGCTTGAAGTAAATATAATTTCAAACCTTGATCAGAATTTTCCTTGGAAAGTAGAAGGCTCCAGATCAGGGGTGGGTTCTAACTTACCGCATTGCTGGCTACCACATATGCTTTGCAGGTGTGTACATACACAATGTTGAAATATCTGGGAGGAAAAGTTAAAAAGAAGATGGTGATGCATGCACAGTGTCAAAAACTCAGCTTCTGAGCATGCTCAGAAAAAAGTAATTTTTTTAAAAAAGAGAGAGATGGCGGCGCCCATGGAGCAGGTTAATGGGGCAGGTTAATAATGCATAGGACTTCTGTGTTCAACGCACTTCATCCCAAATCTCTTGAACACATACAGATGTAATTCCCTCAGGAAGAAGGTCCCTGGTTAGGATTGGAATGGAATACCACCAGAAATTCCAGTGCTGGAGGGTAGAATTTATTTATTTATTATTTATTTATGTATTAGATTTGTATGCCGCCCCTCTCCGTAGACTCGGGATGGCTAACAATAATAAAACAATATGAACAAATCTAATATTTAAGTTAATTTTAAAAAACCCAAACCCTTATTTAAGAAACCAATCATACACAGACATACCATGCATAAATTTTATAAGCCTAGGGGGAGGAAATATCTCAGTTCCCCCATGCCTGACGACAGAGGTGGGTTTTAAGGAGCTTACAAAAGGCAAGGAGGGTGGGGGCGACTCTGATCTCTGGGGGGAGTTGGTTCCAGAGGGTCGGGGCCGCCACAGAGAAGGCTCTTCCCCTGGGTCCCGCCAAACGGCATTGTTTAGTCGATGGGACCCGGAGAAGGCCAACTCTGTGGGACCTAACTGGTCGTTGGGATTCGTGTGGCAGAAGGCGGTCCCTGAGATATTTTGGTCCGATGCCATGAAGGGCTTTATAGGTCATAACCAACACTTTGAATTGTGACCGGAAACTGATCGGCAATCAATGCAGACTGCAGAGTGTTGGTGTGACATGGGCTTATTTAGGAAAGCCAATGATTGCTCTCGCAGCTGCATTCTGCACGATCTGAAGTTTCCGAACACTTTTCAAAGGTAGCCCCATGTAGAGAGCATTACAGTAGTCGAGCCTCGATTTGATGAGGGCATGAGTGACTGTGAGCAGTGACTCCCGGTCCAAATAGGGCTGCAACTGGTGCACCAGGCGAACCTGGGCAAACGCCCCCTTCGCCACAGCTGAAATATGTTTCTCTAATGTGAGCTGTGGATCGAGGAGGACACCCAAGTTGCAGACCCTCTCAATGCAAAGTTGGGAGGCAAGGGAAAACACCAAAGGCAGAAATAGCTAGTCATTTACATGTGGTCACTGAGAATACAAATGTAGACTTGGACTCTTTAACTCTTTGCCCAACTTGGAAGCAATGGTGCAGGGCAAATACTATACAGAGATAGGCATTTGTATAATAAACTACAGAAAACATAAAATATGCCGTTTATTTTAAACGAACGGTACTAGTTATCCATATTATATCATGAAGCTCCAACAAATATTTAATACTTTCATACTGTTTTCAGCCTTTTAATCTTTACAGCAATACCAGTACTTTAGCCTACCCCGTGCATATTCTGAGTGCACAAGACAAGTAGTATAGAGATGCCTGTAAAAATGAATGAAGACGGGATTTGCCTACCTATCCATCTCTCTGTCTGGAGTGCTTGAACTGCAAAACAGCCGTGTCAGAACTCAGATGGTTAACATTCACTTCTTGCTGTTTTATTGCATATTACTGTGTGCTCCTGAGCAGCGGGAGCAGATTCAAGCAATTACAATCAAGTCAGGGCACATGCCGTGGCTGAGCGACACGATCATGATGAGGATACTGATGAGGCACTTATCGAAAACCCCACATCATCCACACTCATCAGCCACAACATGTCACCCCAAATGAGGCCTCAGCTGCCTTCCAAAGGCTCGTTGCACAGTCACACTGTTTATGGCCCTCTTTGGGCCCAGTTTGGATTTTACAGGCTAAGCTCAGTTCAAACAGAAGCTGACAAGCAGGTCAGGTCCAAAGGTTTAGGATCGCTGCTCTTCCCCACTGTCCACAGGACGAGCAGCATCCGCAGATTGAAAGCTGACTCTTTACTCTGCTGGAAAAGATCAGGGCAACTTAGATGAGTTGAAATTAAACAAGTGTCTGTATCCCTTTTGTTTTTGTTTATGAAATGGGATATACTTTAACCTATATAAGCCCTGCATATGTTAAATCTGATAAAGGTTGATAACATTAGGCAGCAGTCCTAAGCCATAGGTACTGGCAATAAGTTCCATTTCACTTAATTAGAGATTGTTCTGCCTAATACTGCATTCTTAATTATACTGCTCAAAAATAAATAAATAAAGGGAACACTCAAATAACACATCCTAGATCTGAATGAATGAAATATTCTCATTGAACTCTTTGTTCTGTACAAAGTTGAACGTGCACAAAAGCATGTGAAATTGATTGTCAATCTGTGTTGCTTCCTAAGTGGACAGTTTGATTTCACAGACGTTTGATTTACTTGGAGTTATATTGTGTTGTTTAAGTGTTCCCTTTATTTTTTTGAGCAGTGTATTTAAAACTCATACTCTTCAAACGGTAAACCATCCCATCCCCTTTGATAATTTTTTAAGTATAAATCAGTCATTTTCTTTTACTGAAAGAAGATGTTTTGTTTTGAATTCTTAAAAGACTATTTTTATGTAGTGGGTTTTTAAAAAATCCTAATAAAAGTTCAGTGCATGTCTGACTTGTTCAAAACTGCCCTGCTATATTTAGGGTAGGGAAAATTCTTATAAAGTTCTAGTCTGCCCTTTATCCAACAGATATGTGTGAAATGAATTTCCAAAGACAACTCAGACGACCCTAATTTGTTTGTTTGTTTTAGTGGATTTCCATCCACTGCAATCAAGAGAGTCTAGGCAGTTTATAATAAAATCATCAAATGCAACATCCAAGAAAATATAGTGTAATAGATTAATAAACTAAAGCAAATAGAGCAGTAAACTAAGGTGAGGCTTCATACCTCAAACACTTTCTGAAAGAGCTCTACTTTTGACAAAAACCAACAATATGATTGAGATTCTTCCAAAATACAGGCACCAGTAACAGAAAACCTTTCAAAGGGTTTTTATGGTAATTGCTAAAAATGTGTACACAATGAGTAAAAAATAAGCCACAGAACAAATTAGAGAAATTGAAACTGACACAAATACATGGGCCGACCATAGTCCTATAGTGATATACTGGAAAAATAATAAAAGACAGGTGAATTGGCAGATGAATAGGAACATTATAAGAGACAATCAATATAAAGAATGGATAGAAAAAGAATTAGAAACCTTTTTTAAAATTAACAAAAATTAGGATACCTCTTTTCAAAATTTACGGGATATAGCTAAAGCATATATTAGAGGATTAACGATCTCTTATACAGCTAAGAAAAATAAAGAACAGAGGATACAATATGAACAATTAATCAGAGAATTAAAACAACTGTAGCTAGTAACCCTCACCCAAAGAGAGGGATTTCAATCGCAATGAAGCAACCGCCATCTTGCTTGCTCTAACCCTATTCTGTAGGTTCTACTGTCACTCAGCCTTCTTCCTAAAGAAAACAACAGCTTTGTTTACAATTCACTGATGACCGTTATTGTCAGTCTTCCAGGGCAACCGGAGAGGAAACGGGGCAAAATGCAGAGATGGGCTGCACATACATTAATGTGAGCGCGCTGGGCTTCAAACGCGCAGCAAATCTTCTCAGGCAGCCGTGGTGAGTAGAGCAGGTAAGGTACATCAATCAGTTGGGCTTCCTAGGTGGGGAACCAAGCTAGAGAGTGAGATAGATAGGACAGACTAGCGCTGGGGTAGGTGAATGGGCCCAACCGGTAGTTGTAACTACCGGTTCATGCAAACCAGTCCAAACCAGATTTTACTTTATTTTGAGGCTGTATTAACAGAATCTTACAAATCTGAAGGCACAAACTTCCTGCCTCCACTTTTAATTAGTAATCCATTAGGTGAGGTCTTTCCTAAGTTTCTTTCTCTGACTATTAATTATCTGGGGGCTCCTGTCTTCCTTGTTTTCTAGGCAGTAACCCCTTCCCCCTCAAGATCATTTGTGCATTCCTTTATAACATACGGATTTGGCCAGAATTGTACCCAATAAGAGTTTGGGGGGGGGGCTGGAAAATACAAATTCAGATTTAGAAAATTCTAGTGACACAGTACATAAAAGCACAGGAAAAATGATGTACCTTCTGGAGCATTAAGTCTTGTTGGTTAGTGATAAACAATCTCTCCTCCAAAATGTTAAATGTCAATTTAATTTTGCATTCAGAAGATCTTAAATTTAATTCACTTTATGATGTAGATGGAGGAGAGGAAAAAATACAACTATTGCTGCAAATCAGTATAGAACAGCTTGCAGTTAATCTTTCAAACCAAGTGATTTGATCCAAATAAACATAGTTAGCTGATATAGTTGGATTAAGGAGTAATTCCTTATTAATACTGATATTCAGAGTTCCAGTCCCCATAGCAGTCTTCCCCTGGTAATTATGTGTCATTGACTTCCAATGCTTATTTCATAGAATAGAATAGAATAGAATAGAATAGAATTTTATTGGCCAAGTGTGATTGGACACACAAGGAATTTGTCTTGGTGCATATGCTCTCAGCGTACATAAAAGAAAAAGATACATTGTCAAGAATCATGCGTTACAACACTTAATGATTGTCATAGGGGTCAAATAAGCAATGAAGAAACAATCAATATTAATAAAAATCTTAGGATACAAACAACAAGTTACAGTCATACAGTCCTAAGTGGGAAGAAAAGGACGATAGGAATTATGAGAAAAACTAGTAGAAATAGAAGTGCAGATTTAGTAAAAAGTCTGACAGTGTTGTCAGACAGTGTTGAGGGAATTATTTGTTTAGTAGAGTGATGGCGTTCGGGGAAAAATGTTCTTGTATCTAGTTGTCTTGGTGTACAATGCTCTGTAGCGATGTTTTGAGGGTAGGATGTGAGGGGTCAGTAAATATTTTCCCAGCCCTCTTTTTGACTCGTGCAATATATAGGTCCTCAATGGAAGGCAGGTTGGCAGCAATTGTTTTTTCTGCAGTTCTGATTATCCTCTGAAGTCTGTGTGGGTCCTGTTGGGCTGCAGCTCCAAACCAGAGAGTTATAGAGGTGCAGATGACAGACTCAATGATTCCTCTGAAGAACTGTATCAGCATCTCCTTGGGCAGTTTGAGCTTCCTGAGCTGGCGCAGAAAGAACATTCTTTGTTGTGCTTTTTTGATGATGTTTTTGTTCATTTCATCTAGACTTCATATACTTAAATTCAGTTGAGTCTAACAAGTAGGTGGATTGTAGTTAAAGTTCCTGATCAAGATCCCTAATATTTTCCCCAATTCACATGCAGAATTCAATGCGCTATACCATTAACTCCAATAAAGCTGGAGTTAGTTCATGCATTGGAATTAATGGAAAAAATATTATTGCCCAATAATATTAGCAGCAAATGCCTCAATCAGATCATAAATGCAGTGTTCCCTCGATTTTCGCGGGGGATGTGTTCCGAGACCACCCACAAAAGTTGAATTTCCGCAAAGTAGACATGCGGAAATAAATACACAATTTTTGGCTATGAACAGTATCAGAAGCCAGCCCTTAACACTTTAAACCCCTAAATTACCCTTTCCCATTCCCTTAACAACCATTTACTCACCATTATAACCTTTGAATAAGACACTTAGTGATTCTGATAGTTATAAACATAATTATTTATTAACAATAATTTTTTTTAAAATTTATTTGCAAAAATTATTAGTTTGGCAATGACGTATGATGTCATCGGGCAGGAAAAATCGTGGTATAGAAAAAAACCTGCGAAGTATTTTTTTTATTAATATTTTTTTAAAAACCGTGGTATAGGCTATTCGCGAAGTTCGAACCCGCGAAAATCGAGGGAACACTTACTTAGGTAAATGTTAAGGTGCAGCACCATCCAAGTGAATAATTACCGGTACTCACTAAAACAATGAATAAACTGCAAGCTAGGAGGTGTGCATGAAGGGAGATAAAAGAGAACAGAACAGCACAAATAACAACTGAAGCTAAGTGAAAAGAGAGTGAGTGAGCAAGAGGGGCATAAATTACTTTCATTAACTCTAGGAATCACAGAACTGTACATTGATCAGGAATCTTGGAAAGTGCTGAGTTTGGGTCATGTACTTATGCCCTATCTGTCTTCCTATATTTCTAATATGGGTTATTGTGAGAGTGATCTGTTGGGGGGGGGGGTGTCATCATCTAACTCTTTGTGATGCACATTCTAAATTAGGGAACAGGGATGTTCCTGCCTTTCAAATGCAGAACATGTTTGCTTTAGAAGAGTAATGAGAACACTTGTCACTTTTGGAACATTTATGTGCTAGAAGTACTGTTAGCAGAAGAGCAGTTTAGATAAATTCAAGACTTCTCTTTTTTTTTTTGTGCTGATCACAAACATTAAGCTTCACACCTGAAGCCCTCAACCCCCTGCTGCGCTTTAATCCTAGCATCATTCACTGTTAGAGACTCAAAGCACTGTGCCACTGCTCTCAAACATTTGATTGCCCTTCGTTTGAATGCCACCACCTGCAAAAATGTGTTTTTATTCCCTTTGAGCCTCTTGAGGAGGAAGTAAAAAATGATAATTCATGGCAAACATTAATTAATTGTTTACAAGATGATCTTTTCTTTCTCTCTCTCTCTCTCCCCCAACTTATGTTCAGCAAACATAGTGAGCAGCAAAATTCCCTTCTCCGAGGCAGAGTTTGTCAAGAGGACTCCGTTGTTGTTTATCGCTCAAGCATGGGATAGACTGGAGGTCATTGTTTTGGCAGTTCAAGTAGCCCGTCTGGTTCTTGTTTGAAGAATGAAAGTGACATGCATGAGTTCTCCATTGTAAGAGGAGCTACTGAATCTTGGAAGGCCCTGGCAATTTAACAATGTAAATAAACATTTTCCTCCATGCGATTTGTCTTGAAAGGTCAAGAGGCACCACTGTTGTATTTTTAAAAGATTTAAATTATGTCCAAATCACATATCTGCTGAACTCACCCAAAAAAAGTTGGAAGCCACTTATCCTACATGGCAGGCATTAGGGTGTCTGCTCAGAAGTAAATCTCTTGAATACAACAGGACTTAGTAGCAAGAGAATCTTTATAGGTTTGCAGCTATTAGCATTATTGCCGAGATAAATTTATGGTATGGTAAATTTATATAGGTAGAGATGAAAGTTTTCTGTTTATGCTTAGTAAGAACATTATATAAAATCTTGAGCCTGTTTCCTATTCCCATGTCTACTGCTACAGTAAAATCCATATTTTTATTGTGCATTGGTAAAGACATTATTCTATTGCTCTGACCCAAATACCCCACAGTTTAACTTGGGCTATTTTCTGTTTTAACTCTGAGAAATAGAAAAACTGTCTGTTGCTTCGCCTGCCCAAACCTCACTGGGTGTGTGTGTGTGGAGATTTGAAAGTCACCTCATTTTTCTTCCTGACTAAACTTTTTATTTTTGCAAACTTTGAGGCTCATCCAATAATGCTGATAGCTCTCCACATCTCACAGTAGTACTCTGTACTGTATTATTAAACAACACCTGAGGTTTGTGTTTGAGTTTGTCATTAGTATATCACATGGGTGTCAAACTTGTCATGTCATCTTGCCGTCACGGGGCATACTGCTGTGTCCGCATAGTAACAGCCGGCTGTCAGAGCCGCGCTTGCTCGTCCCTCTCCAGGGTGCTGATTGGGCGTGTATGCCCCAGTTACATTGTAAGCGGGAACTTTCCACTGTTTGGATTGGTGGCTGCCTCAGGCAGCGAGCTGTATAAAAGCCTGTGTATTTATTTATTTATTTATTTTATTTATTTATTATTTGGATTTGTATGCCGCCCCTCTCCGAAGACTCGGGGCGGCTCACAACATGAGTATTCACAACAGTATTCATGATTGTGTTAAGCCTGTACCTGACACTGCTGGAATGTTGTTGATTAAACCACTATGTTATAATAAGGCCTCAGTTATTATACTGGCGACGAGGATTCGAGCCTGTCATTACAGAATTCTTGTTATATATTGACAGTAAGTGAGGATGTCTGTGCAACTTACTTTTCCCCCTTTCGATCCACAAGGGGAGACGTGGGACTCTTATGTCGCCTGTTTCGACTGCTTTCTAATTTCCAATGGGTATACTGAGATTTCTGGGGACCGGAAAAGGTCTTATTTCCTCGGTTTCTGTGGTCCCGAGATGTTTGAGACGGCCAGAGCCTTGTTTGCCCCAGTCTCAATACATGACGTGCCATGTCAGACTTTTCTGTCCACTCTGCAGGACCATTATGCCCCGGCCCCTTCCCGCTGTGCACGAAGATACAAGTTTTACCAAAGGAACCAGGCGGAAGGGGAGTCGATTAATGACTTTGTGGCCGCTCTCCGCCGGGCGGCTTTGTACTGCGAGTTCTCCGATTTAAATGATTATTTACTTGACCGACTTGTGTTTGGGGTACGGGATGGTCGCCTGAAGCGACGCCTTTTAGCCACCCGAGACTTAACCTTTCAGGCAGCTCTGGCTGAGGCTCGTGCTTTTGAGCTGTCAACCCAGTCGTTGGCGGCCATGGACAGCTCCGTGAATGCTACGGCCAAAGGGCCTGCCTTGCCTGACAAACCGAAAAAACCCTGTTGAGAAAGAGGATAACAGTGAGGCTGAGGAGGAGGAAGTTTGCCGGCTGGGGGCTTCCCGGGGTTGGGATCCACCTGCCACTCGTCCCCGTCCCCCTCTGTTGCCATGCCGGGGATGCGGGGGCAACCATTTTAGGTCGAATTGCCCCTTCAGGGACGCGGCTTGCCGGCGTTGTGGTGCCAGAGGCCACATTGCTTGGGTCTGCTGTTTCCGCAGATCCCCACCTGCCGCTTCGAGAGAGCAGAGGGAGTCCCAAGGCTTCAATCCCCGTTGGCAGAGGAGATTTTCCTCGAACAGGAGGGAGGATTGCAACGCTGTCTACAGCTGTCCGCGCCCGGCAACCACTTATGTCAGGGAGACGTCTGATTCGGCGGAGAAAATCTCAGTGACAGTTCGTCTCGGGGAAGCGTCATGTTCCATGCAAGTGGACACTGGCTCGGCACATTCATTGGTTTCCTGGGCCACTCTGAAGCGGTGTGTTCCTCGACTGAGTAAGGGTCGCCTGCAGCCGTGTAACTTGACTTTAAGGGATTACCAAGGAGCCCCGATTCCGGTCCTGGGCGAGGGTAGATTTCTGGTTAAGTTTAAGACTTTGGTGGGCAAATTGCCTCTGATCGTAGTAGACGGGCCATTTTCCAATCTTTTAGGGCTAGACTGGTTTAAGTCTCTGGGTCTGTCTGTCTCGGGGGTTAATGCAGTTAAGGGGGGGTGTCTGCTTTTGACGAATTGGCTAAGGAATTTCCCTCAGTTTTTGATAATGATTTGGGTTGTTACACTGGGACCCCCAATTTCTTTTAGCCTCGATCCCCAAGTGCCCGCAGTGCGGCTAAAAGCCCGCCGAGTTCCCATTCCCCTCAGACCTAAGGTTGACGCTGAATTGGACCGGCTGATTGCTCAGGGGGTGTTAGAGCCGGTTGACCAAGCGGCATGGGAGACCCCGCTGGTCATCGCTTTCAAGGGGGATGGGGGCATAAGGTTATGCAGAGACTACAAGTGTTCTGTCAATAAGGCACTGGCCCACCACTCATACCCGCTGCCAGTGGTGCAGCAGTTACTCCACACCCTTGGTAATGGCAGGGTTTTTGCCAAGCTTGACCTGTCTCAAGAGTACCAGCAGCTCCCCGTCGACCCCATTACTGCAGAGGCCCAGGCAATCATTACCCACAGGGGGGTGTTTAAATGCCATCGATTACAGTTCGGGGTCTCTATTGCCCCTGGGATCTTTCAGGGATTGATGGAACGTTTATTGTATGGGCTGGAAGGAACTGTGCCCTACTTTGACGACATCCTGGTCTCGGGGAGTTCCGAAGATGAATTGTTATGGAGGGTTAAGAAAGTTCTGACCAAGTTTCAAGAGGCGGGTTTGAAACTTAAATAAAAAAAATGTGTTTTGGGGGTGCCAGAGGTTGACTTCCTGGGATTCAGTCAAAGGCGGAACTACAGGCCTTTTTGGGGCTTCTGAATTTTTATGCGGTTTTTATCCCGCACAAGGCTTCGGTGGCAGAACCTTTACACCGGCTACTTGACAAGCGGTCTCTCTGGCGCTGGGGTGAGCGGGAGGAAGCCGCATTTGGGGCGGTTAAACGGATACTCACCTCAAACAATGTCCTGGCCCAATATTCCCCAAGTTTGCCGCTAGTCCTCACTTGCGATGCTTCCCAATACGGTGTGGGAGCAGTCCTTAGCCACTGGTTGCCCAACGGAGCTGAAGCCCCATTAGCGTTCTTTTCCCGAACCCTAGCCAAGGCAGAAAGGAACTACGGGCAGATAGATAAGGAGGCATTAGCACTGGTAGCTGGAGTCCGCCGTTTCCATGAGTATTTGTACGGCAGGAAATTTGAGTTAGTGACCAATCACCAGCCATTATTGGGGTTGTTAGCCGGTAACCGCCAGAGCCCAATAGTGTTGTCCCCGCGCATGACGCGCTGGATCGTTTTTCTGGCCAATTACATCTATACCTTGACATACAAACCTGGTCGCCACATCGCACATGCTGACGCTCTCAGCAGACGCCCGGTAGCCGAAGAGTTAGCAGACCCCGTTCCCGTTTGCTCCGTTTTAGCGTTATCAGAAGGACCCTTGGTGTTGGCCGCTCCTGATGTGGCCAGGGAGACTGGGAAGGATCGGATTTTAGCCCAGGTAAGGCAATGGGTCCTGAGGGGGTGGCCAGTCTCTGCCCCAGCTGATCTTTACATTCCTTTTTTTCGTTGTCGCAGTGAGTTCTCAGTTGAGAAGAGAATTCTTTTGAGGGGTGGCAGAGTAGTTATACTTGGCAGGCTGCGGAATCAGGTGTTGGCTCTTTTGCACAAGGGTCACCCTGGCATTGTAAGAATGAAGGGCCTGGCAAGGGATTACGTATGGTGGCCAGGTATGGATAAGGAGGTGGAACAGAGGGTTGCTGACTGCGCTGTGTGTCAGGAGAACAGGTCTATGCCCCCCCATGCTGAACCTTTGGCATGGGAGCCGCCATCAGGCCCCTGGACGTGCTTACATATAGACTTGGCTGGCCCCTTCATGGGGCAAACCTTTTTGATAACTGTGGATGCCTTTTCCAAGTGGGTGGAAGTGGCCCATTTACAGTCCACTCAGTCTCAGGCGGTTATTGATTCCCTGATGGCCCTTTTCGCCACACATGGATTTCCGGACCTATTAGTCTCGGACAATGGCCCGCAATTCACATCTGTCCTCTTCGAGTCGTTCTTAGCAGCAGCGGGCATCAGGCATGCCTTGACCTCGCCTTGGCATCCGGCCAGTAATGGTCAGGCAGAACGGGCAGTTCGTTCAGTAAAGGAATCTCTCAAAAGGATGCCCCAGAGTTCTTGGAAAGAGAAGTTATCTGATTTACTATTGGCCCAACACACTACCCCATGCGTGACTACAGGTAGGACCCCGGCGGAACTCTTGATGGGTCGCAAGTTAAGAATAATCCTTGATAGGCTGCACCTGGGGTACACAGCGGCGGTGCAATGGCCAGAATCTGCGGGGCGAGAGGTATCAGTGGGAGACGCGGTGTTTGCCCGCACCTATTCCGGCCAAAAGACATGGGAAAGAGGTACGGTGTGCAGGGAACTGGGGCCCCGCTCATTCAAGGTGGAGTTACGGGATGGACGAATATGGAGAAGGCACCTGGATCAGATCAGGCTGAACAAAGGAGGGAATTGTGGAGAACCGGGGCCATTGAGATTCACGGGGAGAGTTTCCAGGGACCGCCCACTGCAGCCAGGAGTTCCGGGGAATCAGCCACGGCAGACAGCCAGGAAGCAGAGGTGGTTCAGACTCCCCAAAATAGCCAAACGGTACCGGCCTTGGAACCAAGCTTAGGGCATTCCGCAGAGCTCCGGCGCTCTGAAAGAATCTGCCGCAGACCGTCATATTTAAAAGATTATGTTTGTGTTAACCAAGGGGATAGGAGTGCTGTGTCCGCATAGTAACAGCCGGCTGTCAGAGCCGCGCTCGCTCGTCCCTCTCCAGGGTGCTGATTGGGCGCGTATGCCCCAGTTACAATGTAAGCAGGAACTTTCCACTGTTTGGATTGGTGGCTGCCTCAGGCAGCGAGCTGTATAAAAGCCTGTGTATTCACGATTGTTTTAAGCCTGTACCTGCCACTGCTGGCACATTGTTGATTAAACCACTATGTTATAATAAGGCCTCAGTTATTATACATACCATAGTTCACCAATCATGAGCCGCATAGCAGATGCTATATTGGTCTCCACCAAGTGTCAAGATCAAGAGAAGTCACACTTGATTGTGACACATAGTTTACTGCTCCTATTTAATCATTCTTCCTGCTTCCTCGCTTTCCTGTGCAGAAGCTTTTGTACACCAGAAAGTTTCTTAGGGACAACCACAAAGGAACAAATGAAAGAAATAATATTTCAGCTAAGGATGCTTTATTACCGGCCCTCCATGTACCTCCCAGACACCAATAAGAGCACACAAAGTCGGCCTCCTCTAGGTCCAATTAACTAAGCAATGCAGGTTGGTGGGACCATGGGGGAGGGCCTTTTCTGTGGCTGCTCCGGTTCTATGGAAACAACTACCACCCAGTGTCTGTATTGCTCTCACCCTACTGGCCTTCCGTAAGGCCACGAAGACCTGGCTTTGCAGGCCTGGAGGCCATGAATTGTATATCATTCACGGCAAAACTGTATGAATGGTGTGTCTGCATATGATTATGACTGTTTTTATACAAGTGGGTTTTATTATGGGGTTTAGTTTTAGATGTTATATTCGACTTCTTCGTATTGCTTGTATCTTTTTGTATTGTATTATATTATTTTGTAAGCCGCCCTGAGTCCTCCGGGATTGGGCAGCATAAAAGTAAAATAAATAATAAAAAATAAAATAAAATAAATTTACCTATCTTGGTAGAGTAAAGCCTTTTGCTTTCTTTTTTAGAGTGAGTGCAGTTAAATAGCAGTGAATAATGCCAATCCAGTTTCTAAATACATTCAGCTAAGCAATTGCAGATCCTGGACATAAAGAGGTGAGTAGGATAGTAGGTTGGGAGCGAGGGGAAACATTTTAATATGGTAATACTTACCGACCAATTATTCTGTATTTGGGGCCACTATTTATTTTGTTCAGTGTTGCTGCCCTGGAATTTTGTCCCATAGTGTTGCCTCTATGGAAGTGTTTCCCAACCTTGGCCGTTTGAAGATGTGTGGACTTCAACTCCCAGAATTCCCCAGCCAGCAACGCTGGCTGGGGAATTCTGGGAGTTGAAGTCCACACATCTTCAAACAGCCAAGGTTGAGAAACATTGCTCTATGGGATCTGAGTCTTTGGGACCCTAAAGGGATTCTCTGTACTATAGCTCATTGGTAATCTCTTTGTTTTCTCTCTCTTTTCTTCTTCTCTTTTGTCCAGTTGGTCACAGGTCACTTGATCCCTATGTAACATATTCCTGGTTGCTGCAGTCTATATCTCTTAAGTAGCATCCCTCTAGTGCCTAGATCGTATTCTTCTTTTTTTCTGCACATTGTTCCCCCTTTATTTCTTGCCCCATCTTCTTCCTGATACTCTTGTTTTCTCATTATGGCTGTCTCTCTCTCTTACTTATACTTTGCCACAAAACGTCTCGGCCTCCCCAGAAATATTATCTCAAATCAGTTTCTCAAGAGGTTTGCAATTGTGCTTTGTTTTGGAAATTCGATTGAAAGGCAGTTTGGTCAAATCTCGAAGCCGTGTTGACTTTTTGAATCCAAAAGCCCTTTTTGGGCTTGAATTTTTGAAATTGCTATTAACAGTTGAAACAGATCAAATCTGTGATTCAATTAGAAACTGATTAGATTGACCTGCACATTCCTAATTTGCAGCTGTTAAATTTTCTGCATATACTGCTCCTTAGCAGCAGAGGTGGTTTTCCTTTTAAGGCACTCTGATTTTGATTAACTGCACACTGAGAGATATAGACAACTACAGGGACCTTTCCCATTAAATGGACTTTAAATACCTTGATTATACTAGAACAGAAGCAGACTTATCGCAATACACAGCTGAGCATGGGTGCGCTTGGTGGATTAGTTATGGCCCTGTTTGGACAGGGAGTCACTTCTTACGGTCACTCACACCCTTATCACCTTGGGGTTCAACTATTACAATGCTCTCTACATGGGGCTACCTTTAAAGAGTGTTCAGAGACTGTAAATAATGCAAAATGCAGCCGCGCGAGCTATTACGGGTCTTCCAAGATCTGCCCACATTTCAACATCACTCCGTGAGTTGCATTGGTTGCTGATTGGTGTCCAGACACAATTCAAAGTGTTGGTTATGACCTAAAAAGCCCTACATGGCTTAGGACCAGATTAGCTACAGGACCATCTTCCGCCTCATGTATCCCAGCGGCTAGTCAGGTCCCATAGGGTCGGCCTTCTTCAGGTCCCGTCGGCCAGGCAATGTTGTCTGGTGGGGCCTAGGGGAAGAGCCTTCTCTGTGGCAGCCCTTGTTCTTTGGAATGAATCTCTCTGGAGATAGTACTGCCCCCTCCCTCCTGGCCTTTTGCAAAGCCTTGAAGACTCATCTCTGCTGGTGGGCATGGGAGGCTGTGAGTGTTGAGAGCTGATGTCATGAGTGGCTAGACCCAGCTGGATGAATATGGATTATTATGTTTAAAATAAATGGGGTTTTAGAATTTTTTATTTTTTTAATATTAGATTTCTTATACACTTTGTATTGTATTCATTATGTTGTACGCCACTCTGAGTCAGTTGAGAAGGGTGTCATAGATAGATAGATTGATTGATTGATTGATAGATAGATAGATACCTTCCAGTTCTTTCAAACTATCTTCCCAGATGGCATTCTTCTGCTCTGTCTGTACCAAATAACAATAGTAACTTTCTACTTTCTACTTCAGACTAGCTGATCTTTCTTGAATTAACCATTGAGTGTAGCCCTTGGCTTAATTTCTTCAATGAAAATTGCTTTCTGTGTTTGATTTACTGTGCAGAACTATTGCTTTTGGAGAGTAAATCATACACAACTGTAATATAGCAGAATTTTTACAAAATGGACTTTATCCCAACCCCATATGATTGTCTTTAGACGTTTGAGAGTGATTATGTAAAGATCTGCTGATACTGTAAAATGATAATGTAAAATCAAAAGTTAGTTGATTGTGGAGGGAGGAATCTTCAGTTTGAAAAACCCACAACTCAGTGCAATTGCTCAAGCACTGCTTTGTTAAAGCATTTCTATTGTGCTGTGTTAGCACAGGTATTATTTTAAACTTTTATTTGGTGTATGCTAGTAAATAACAAAAATATAATAACTCCCGGGATCTTTATTTTAAGTAAGGCAGCAGCAATATCCTAACCCTTCTGTCCCCAAAGCCCTCCGAGGTGTATGCATCCTGCCTTTAACTTCTGTTTTGATACAGATAGTAGTTGGTAGTTCTTGTGCATTTTATCTTTTTTTTTTTTTTGAGGAGGGAAACACCTCCTTTGGCATCCTCTTCCTAAGCAGTGTGTGAGAAATATATGATTCCCACAGTTGTTGATTTTTGGCAAACTAGGAAAACAAAAATGAAATAGTGTCATTTCCTGTTGTATGGGTAGGACAACTAGCCCATCCTTCTATCTTTTGAGAAATAGATCAATTTAGAACAGAATTCTTTATTGGCCAAGTGTGATTGGACACACAAGGAATTTGCATTTGGTGCATATGCTCTCAGTGTACATAATATCACAAATGATAAATAAAATCAATCTTTGTTTTTAAACAAGATGATGTTAAAATTCATTTTTCAGTTTAAATTGGTCACACTACATTGTTCAGTAGCAAAGCAGATAAAATATAGAGCTGTATGTACAGTATTTCATATTGTAACTGTAACTAACTTAACTCTCATTAAAAAAATATATAAAGGAATATACAAGGTTTTATGCAGACCACAAAGGCTGGTTATCTACTTCTAATTTATAAGGCACTCCTATGGTGAAGCGGTTTTAAATTGCATAAAGCACACAACTACTGAGGCTTTGCAGAAAAAATAAATATCAAATCATAAGAGTAGACTTAAATTCACACAATCAAAATAAAATTTAATCTCACACAATTTCTAGCTAAATTGTTTTATCAATTCTTTTAGGAGCTAACTATTCCCTGAACTGATTTCTTTTGGTCTCAATTAATCTTGGACTTCTAAGTAGATCCCTATGGATCCCAGTCAATTAATTCTGAAGCTTCAGGGGAGAGAGAATGAATCTAGTTTCCCTTCTCAGCTTTGGTTTCTATTTTCTGCTCTCATTTTAAATAATTTACTAATAAAAATGGAGTGTTGGGGTAAACCATGTCTCAACTGTATTGAATATTGAACATGGCTGGCTTTAATGATGGTGGGAAAGTGGTTTGCCTGTTCATTTATTGCAAAGGGCTTTCTACTTCATATTGAAAGTGTCAACTAACTGCATTTTCTAGGGAAATCTCTTGGAAACTACAGCTTTATGAACAAAACCAGAAATAGGACTTTGAAGTCCAACACACCTGGAAAACACCACTGGGAAGGATATGCAATGTATTCTTACTTGGAAGGACATACCATTATGGCCAGCTCAGTTCTCTCAGTAGATAAAAGCAGGATTGCATCGTGAATTGATGACTCTGATGATATAACATGCTTAATCTGGTTACTGGATGAACATTTGGGGGTTTGTACAATATGTCGAGCTGTTAACTAACTGAAGGGGCTGGCTATGCATAACACATTAAGATACAGAATGCATAAATAAGGTTTTCCCTACACAGGTGTTGGTATGTTGCATGAATAAAATTGCTAAGCTTGTAATTGAGAAGGTTAAGCATACTGTGTCAATGCAGCCTCTGCAGTCAATGGACCAACCAAAGTGGCTGGCACCAAAATTGTTACCCGGTTGTAGAACTGTATTACATTATCACATAATTTATGAGACTATATTGATACTTATGTAAAATGCATTTTGCTCTGTGTGTGTGGGGAAAACTCCCCGCTAAACCCAATTGGAACAGTGCAGGGTCTCCTCTCTAGAAGACTTGTCTTCTTATGCTCCCCAAACAACTCTGGGATTTCTGATTCCAAATTAGAAACCCCTTCGATCAGGGCTGCAAGACTGAAAATCGATTTCATATTTTCTGAGTTAATACTGTGTCTTGCACTTAACAGACATGGAGACTAATAAGGTATGCAGAAGGAGTAAAAAGCAGCACACACACACACACACAAAAATGAGGCCTTAGCCTTGGCGATGATCCAGCACAATGATGTTTCAACCAGATTCAGAAAAAAAAAATCAATAACATCTGTGGTATAATGGTTAATTAAAGAAGCTCTTCAGCTGAAGCTCAAGACGAGAGACCCAGACTGCAATTCAAGCAGCCGACGCTTGATTATCAGGAAAGAATGCTTTTTAGCTATGAGTGGATAGGCCAAAAGCTGCAATGAGTAGAAAGGGGGACAGAAACTGCTTTGATTTTAACTTTTTCTCCCCCCATGTAATCAATACCTGATTTTCACCTGCATTAGGAGGTAAAAAATCTCCTGCCATAGTTTCTCAGCATTTCTAAATGTTACTTTTTAGAAAAGCTGGATCAAGTCTGCAATACTGGCAACAAAAGTGTCTGGAAGACGTGCCAGCAACAGAGGTAATCTTTTACAAAAAACAAAACCCAGTTCCCTATTGCTAGTTTCATTTGTGTATCTGTCACATTTCACACAACTCTAAAACCTTGTTTTATACTGGTTTCATGGTGAAAGACGATAGCACAGAGCAATGTGGCTGCGAGAGCAGTCATGGGCTTTCCTATGTACACCCATGTTTCATCAACACTCCGCGGCTTGCACTGACTGCCGATCAGTTTCCAATCACAATTCAAAGTGTTGGTTATGACCTATAAAGCCCTACATGGCACCAGACCAGACTACCTCCGGGACCGCCTTCTGCCGCACAAATCCCAGCAACCGATTAGGTCCCACAGAGTTGGCCTTCTCCGGTTCTCTTCGACTACGCAATGCCATCTGGCGGGACCCAGGGGAACAGCCTTCTCTGTGGTGGCCCTGGTCCCCTGGAATCAACTCCCCCCAGAGATCAGAACTGCCCCTACCCTCCTTGCCTTTCGTAAGCTCCTGAAAATCCACCTATGTCGCCAGGCATGGGGAAATTAATATACCCCTCAGCTATTATGATTTATGTATGGTTTATGTGGGTTGTATGATTGGTTTTTTTATTATAAGAGTTTTAAATACTGTTTTTAATATTGGATTTGTA